>NW_024395927.1:0-61244 GCF_016617805.1 Bactrocera tryoni | reverse complement strand
TGTGTTCGACATCAATGCTTTTTCTTTTTGGACAATTGGCTACACCTTTGTTTTTTTAGTGCATTTACCATCTTTTTATCTTGAGCTGATAGTTCGTCGTCGAAAAATGCAAAAGACACCAACTCTTCTGATAAGTACCATAAATGGCCCAGTATTTTTTTTATAGTAATTTTGGCTATAACTGGGTTTATATTTTTAAAGGAGTCAAGGTCTTTTAATAATTGTAAGTCGTTTCTTGGTGCTGAATATCCGATAGCAGCTTGAAACCAGTATTTTACATATATCATGATTGTAAAAATATTTATATCTTTGATTGCTTTTTCTTCTTTCTTTGAAAGCTTAAATTGATGTCGAAAAAGGAAAATTTTCAAGCAGTACATGGCTTTAGCCATCCACCTAGCGCGATGAAGGCCAGCAGGCCTCCTAAATGATACTCCTTTTTCAGGAACTCCTCCCAAGTAAATGATCGTAAGATTCAGCAACTCTTTATAGTCATCTCGAGGTTGATATATTTGGAGTTGGTTTTGTGCAAAAGAAATCCTTTTCTCAGTAATATTTTCTATAATCTTGAAGGACGTGGTATCATGAATTACTGTTTTATAATCATTTTGGTAAATTTTTTCCCAATTTTTTTTAACCCTTTTAAACAATAGAATATCAGGCCCACTAGATGGACCTAGAGCTTGATCAAAGGCAGCTTGTAACATAATTTCCCCTACATGGTGGCGACAGGCCAGCCAAAGCATATCTTTCTTCATTTTCTGTTCCAGAAGGGCAACACAAGCTCCATTTATCAGCATCGGTGTTTACAGCTGTAGTGTCAAAACATAAACATTTTATTTTATCGCTTAAACCCCATGAAGTTATTGATTCGTAAACAGCTGATGCACAAGCTTTCCTTGTTCCACAATTCAATTTTGGAACCGCTAAAAGCTGATCTACCCAAGTCCCGACACTAAAATTGGTAGACGATCTACAGTTTCGTGACCACTTATGTCTTCAATTAACTTGCCATCCCAATGAATCGTTAATGGTACATCAGGTTGAAACTCGTTTTTAAGAGATTGTGCAATTGCTTTTCGATTTTTTAAACGATTTCGACGTATTGAAGATCTATTAACATTAAACTCTGACGGGTGACATCCAGCACTTGTCAATGTAGATGCTATACAGCAGCTTTTCTGTCAGTTAATTTTGTGACACCAAGGCTAGCAGCTAAGTGGCTATTTATTACTTCTTTTCGAGCTCGTTTTTTTGGCGGTTGCACTTTTGAAGGTCCTAATGAAACTTCGAAATCAGATGCACTAGTTTCTTCGCTGGTAGTTGAGGAAGAAAGTACACATTTTTCTGTCAAAGCTGAAATACATCTGTTTTCTCTTTCACGTAACTTTTTGAGGCGTTCTTCTTTCTTTTTCAGTTCCTCACTTTTTCTCAAACTTTTGTCGTCTATTGAACCTATTAAACCAGGGCGATCTTTCTGTCGTTGTGCTGATAAAAACTGCTTATCCTCTTCTACAGTCAAAATATTTAAAGCTTCAGAATGAGCAATATCAAACAAATCTTCTAATTTTTGTTGCCAATTTCGCTCTTTTTTCTCTATTGCTTTCGAACGTTTTTTCTTGTTCTCCTTATTTTTTTGTAGATTCTTCCACTCTATGAAGTATTCTATTTCACTGATAACATGTTTTTTCAATCTTGTTGGTAACTAGCTTTTTCCCATAAATTCATGACTTCACCAGCAGCCACAGTAGCAGAATCTCGATCGGTTCTTTTTTCTTCACTTTTGTAGTAAAAAAATAAACGTAACACCTCACCAATAGAAGGTAATTTCGATTGATTTAGATTTGGTATTGACTGACCGATTAACCAAACGTTGGTTTTATTTTTATTATCAAACTACCGCCACTACTTCTTGACGCCATAACAAGTTGAAACAGAACGTATGGTTTGGAAAAGGAAAAGCACGTGTGTTCTGTATATTTACTAAATTCTGAACTGAGAGTACTGAAAAAAGAAAGGTTAAAAGGTTTGAAAGTTTCAAATGAAATGCAATGTACAACCATGTAAAAATAATGGCGAAAAATTTAAAATGCGTTACAAAAAAATCTGAAACTAATTATATAACTTCATAGTTATAATGTCTATAAAACTGCTTTTTTCAAAGTTCGACTTAAGGTAGCGACCTCTAAAACTATTCAAAAAATAAATTTTAAAAATTCTTATTTCTTCTTTTAGGGTAGAGAATCATATTACGGGGTGCCCGGTTAAGTTTTAAAAAGTCGAAAAATAAGGACCACCCTACCCCTCATCGTATTGAATATAAGCGACATCTGTTGGGTATAGTAAGAAAAAATAAATATTTTCCGAAAGCATGCAAAAACTTTAGAAGTTGTATTTTTTTATTTATCCGCACGTGTTGTGGTCGATAGTAACGTTGCAAGGTAGGCAGTCTATTTGCTCTCCGCTGCAACATGGCACTCCTCGTCGTACCAGCGGTTCTTTTGCATTTTCCGAAAACCAATGGTTTCATTTGCACCTGTACGTAAGGAGCTTGAAATGCCGTCCCACTTCCCTTATAAAATGTGGTATTATTACTCTTGGTTTATTATCTCAGCCATATTTTCTTGCTACTTGGGACTTATCATCTCACATGTGTGGTATTGTTACTAGGAGGTGTAGGCTTATCATTTCGTGTATTAACTCTCCTCTCCTTTAGACAAAGATCTCCTGATCCTATATTGTAGTAATTGCATCTTTTTTGATAAGATGTTCCATACCTTGTTGTTGTAAAATTTCCTCGTATCGTTGTTGATTTCTTTTCTACAATTTTACTATTTTACATCTAAGTATAGCGTAATGTATTTTAAAGCATACATATATAATAATGGGTTGTAAAAAAAGTCTTGCGGTATTTTTATTGAATTTTTCCGTGAGGCCCGGGCTTAGGGCGGCACTATTTGGGAGGCGGCAAATTTTTCAGAATGTCAAAATTTTAAATCTGATATAATGGAACGACAATACATTAATTCGTAATAAAAAATCACGTCTGATATTTTTTTTGCAAACAAATATTCACTTTCAAAAAATTTGCCATTTGAATGACCACCTCTAAAGAATGCAATATTTCAACAAATTGATACAAAAACCACGCGCTGCGAAATAACGGAACTTATTGAACAGTACTTATGACTAGACCAGTGTTGTCCAACGTAACTGTGTGCACGTTATGCTTGTGTTGGTTATTCTAGCGTCAACTGATCGCAAAATTCTGCTTTGCTTGCCTACGAAGTTGAATACAGTAGCACAATCGTGCTTTCACAGACATTTGTCGCGACATGTTGGTGCGAGGTGTGTGGCACTGTCCGTGCGCTATTGTGCACATAGGCCGTAGACAACACTGGACTAGACAGATTAAGTAAAAAAAAAATAAATACCGTTCAAAAAAGTACCGTTTTTCGCAAATAAATACGTATTTCGCGAGTCGCACAGAAAACAAGAGCGCTGCGCGCAGTATGTATTGACAGAGGTTCGACTTTGCTTAGTTTTACACATAATACAACGCATAAATTATTTCAGTTTTATGAAAGCCGTTCAAGTGTAAAAGTCTCATAATATTATTATTGTCTTTCTTACCATTGAAAAATTCAATTATTACTTTGAGTTACCCATTTTTTTAACTAAGTTGTCGAGGTTCTCTGAATTTTTTTATTAGCAATGAGTGATCTTTTTCGATAATCCGGTGAATATCGTAAAAGGAAATCAGAAAAATCATCAAAACAAGAAACTTTACTGAATCAAATTCCAAAAATATCTAATTTTATGACAAGATCAGAAAAACTTGTAAGTGAAGATCATCAGGTTCATCGGACGTAAGTATTTTGATACACTTGCAAGTGTTTTTTTTTTTAAATATAACTCTAAAAAAGATTAAAAATAATTTTTCATAAATTGAACTTTTAGAGAAAGTAAGTATTTGAAATATTGAGAATTTAATTTTTTTTAATCTTTTTGTCTAATCAGGGAAAATTAATTTCAAATATGATTGAATTAATGTCCGTGGCTAAAAGATTTTTTGGTTTTTAGCCGGGATTAGATGACACTTCAGCACAAGATACCAAACAAATACAATCGAATCCTCCTTTATTGCAAGATACAAATACAAACAAAACGTCGTCAACATTTCTTTCATTAGAAAATGCGGAAGAAAGTCAATCAACAAATGATATGTTTCAAATGAGTGGTGATCCTTTTCTATGGAATATAAATGATGAAACACGAGATTTTATAACTATAAACGGTTTACCACAAAATAATGTAACGGATTTTAAAAATTCACGAAATTTTTATAATGATAAAACGAGATTTTGTTCTAAAAGCGCATTCCAACGTAATTTAAAGAACGGAGAAATTCAACATCGTGAGTGGTTAATTTATTCAGAAAGTAAAGGATCAGTATTTTGTGCTCTATGTTTACTATTTGGTAAAAGTGGTGAAGTAAACGTTTTTACTGGTCAAGGGTTTAGAGATTGGAAAAACTCAAAAGCGCGCATTGAAGCTCATGAAAATTCTGACTTTCACAAAACTAACATTAGTCACTTCAAAGCTCGAGCTGTCATTCAAGGCCGTGTTGATCAACGTTTAATGGAGCAGCTCGCTGAAGAAATTTTATACTGGAAAAAAGTTTTGCATCGATTAATTGTGATAATTAAATCTCTCGCAATAAGAGGGCTGTCATTTAGAGGACATTCAGAACGAATTGGAGATCCCCATAATGGAAATTTTTTAGGTTCAGTCGAGCTTCTTGCTAAATTTGATCCGTTTTTATCAGAACATTTAAAATTATATGCGCACCCTGGCCGTGGAAATACTTCGTATTTATCTAAGACAATCTACGAAGAAATTATATTATTAATTCAAAATAAAGTATTGCAACATATTTGTAAAGAAGTGCAATCTGCTAAGTGTTTTGGTGTAATTGTGGAATCCACGCCTGATATTGCTCATGTTGATCAACTCACTATAATTATTAGATATGTACGTAACAATGGTAAAATTGTCGAAAGATTTCTGGAATTCATCCAAATACTTTCCATAAGGCTAAGATATTGAAGATTATTTGTTAAAATCTCTTGAGGATAATGGTTCAAATATAATGAATTGTCGTGGTCAATCTTACGATAATGCAAGCAACTTGTCAGGTTTATATTCAGGAGTGCAAGCACGAATCAAAACAACTAATCCATTAGCTGAATATGTTCCTTGTGCTGGTCACTCTTTAAGTTTAGTGGGAACTAGTGCAGCTGAATCTGTTACCGAAGCAGTTGACTTTTTTTCTACTTTGCAAGAATTATATAATTTTTTTACCGTTTCGACACATCGTTGGGAAATTTTAAGACAGCATACAAGTTTAAAGCCTTTCTCAAACTCGTTGGCCGGCTCGACATGATGCATGCTACACATTAGAAAAAGAGTGGCCTGGAATAATTGTTGCACTAAACTTTATTGGTGAAAACAAAGATGAAAAACCTACTACGCGAGCTGAAGCTAAGGGACTGCAGCAAAAATTACAACGTCTAGAAACGGCAATTCTAGTAATTGTTTGGAATGCAATTTTGAGTCACTTTAATGCTGCGAGTAAGAAGCTTCAGGATTCTCAAGCTGATTTATCATCTGTGATAAGAATATATAGTTCTTTGGCATTATTTCTCCAAGATATGAGAGAAAAAAAATTTTCTGATTATGAAAAAAAAGCCAAAGCACTATCTGGAGTTCAGAATTATTACCACTATGACACCCGTCGTAAAAAACCCCGAAAACTTCAGGCTGACGAGTCACGGGAAAATGAAAGAACAGCTTTATCTGGAGAAGAAAATTTTCGAACCAATGTTTACTATCTAATTTTAGATACTTTAAGTGTACAATTGACAGGACGTAAAAGTTCTTATCATAATCTTTACAAAAAATTTAATTTTTTTGACAATTTATATGAAATAGATACCAATGAATTAAAAATTCGCGCAGATGAATTAGTTACTAAGTATTCTGATGATTTGGAAGATACTTTCGCGAATGAATGTATTCATTTGCACTGTCAACTCAAAGATTCTCTAATGAACACAAAAGATATTCGTTCCGCGCAAGGAATATACAATTTTTTACATTCTCAAAATCTTCAAGATGTTTATCCAAATGTAGACATTGCTCTACGTATTTTTTTGAGTATTCCGGCTACGAACTGTTCAGGAGAAAGATCTTTTTCCACCTGGAAAAGAGTCAAAACGTATTTACGCGCAAGTATGGGCCAAGAGAGACTCAATGAATCTTGATGTTTTTTCGCTAAGTTGTAACATTTTGGCAAAAACAAAAAAAAAAAAGAAAAACAAATATTTTTGGCCAAAATGTTACAACTAAGCGAAAAAACATCAAGATAAGGAAAAAATTTAAAAGGTCATAAAAAAAACTGACACATACGACCCTTTGAGGGTTTTACAATACTGACCTAGTACCATCACCCTGACTTGCAATTTCTCACCCCTCAGACAATAATCCCAAAAATGTTCCACAGTGTTATTTGCTCTCCGCGGATGCCTTATTTGAAGCTTGTTAAGAGAGCCTTTGTTCCAATGCCTACGGATATGTTTTCGTTATCTGTCATTAATTCGGTACAGTATGAGAATATTTGTGAGATGACCTCATCAAGTATTTCGTGAAAATGTCGCTTTGTGTCTAACTTTCGTAGATATTAGAGTAGCGGTCAATGCAAGAGAGGTATTTTACCTTTGAAATATTTCCATTTGTATTGATGTGCCTGCAAAACCTGGTGTTGGCGTTCTTCCTAGTGTGTTTATATGGGTTTTCTGTCACATTTGTTTTCAGTACAGTTGGTGCAATTAATTATTCACCAATTTCTCTGTGCCTTATTTTGGTGTCGGTCAATAAAAGGTTTCTATTATTTCTTTGTAGTTATGTTTTGCATTTCTATGTGCTCCATTGTGTCTGAATTTTAGTATATTCTCTTTTTCTGGTGTCTGTCATATAGTGTAGTTTATGTTGCGTAAACAATTTTGGGTAGCCTTCAAATGTTGTTTTTAATATTGAACGTAATTCATACCAGGTTTTTAGGTCCGTATGAAATGCTGTCATTATTTTTGGTTTCATTACACGTTTATCTTTCATGTTTTGGGAATGGAGTGGTGGTTTCCATTGGGTTTTCGTTTGATTTAATAATTTCTATTTGGGTTTCGAATGAGTTAAAGGGTGGGTTCACTGCTTTTATACAAGTATATACATATGTATGTCTTACGGTTGACGATTCTGCTGAATGCATAAATACGTCTGAACATGTATTAATTTGTCTTCACAAAGCGTACTAAGTTTTCATGTCCTGGTTTATACATAAGTTTGGCACCATATTCTTCTATCAGGTTTTTCCATCGTTTTAGTTTCGTGTTTGGGATTTTTCTGATATTGAAAGGATTAGTGACTGGTGGTCAGTTGCGTAATTTTTGTAGTGCCCAAATTATTGCGAGCATTTCGTTTATCGAGTTGTTAGTGTACGTGAAATGAATGCTATTGGGGGTTTCCCTTTTTTTAAATCAGGTTGATATAATTCTGTCTGTTCCTTTTAACTCTTGCATCTTCATTTAATTTAAATGTAATGTTGAGCTTTTGTCTTTTGATATGTGATTTGCAAATTTGTGCAAAATTCTAAACAAATTTCCGATAATATGAAGCTAATCCTAAAAATGATCTCAACTCCCTTAATGTAGTTTTTTCTGGATAAAAATTAAATTTTAATATGAAAGAATTTAGAATTTTCCTCTGAGATTTTCATATTGACATTGTGAAATGCCTGTATTATATTTGTGATAGTATATCAGAATGTCGTCAATATTTATGTACATGTACACATTTACCGATGCATGGTCTCAGTATATCATCTACACATCTTTGAAAAGTTGAAGGGGCATTTTTTACCCAAAATGATAGTCTAAGGAATTCATACTTAGCTCTATTAACTGAAAAATCTGTCTTCTCTCTATCTTCTGCTTTGATTACGATCTGATGGAATCCCAATTCTAGATCGAGTGTAGTGCAATATCTAGTTTGTCCTAAATTTTGTAGGGTTATTGTGATATCAAGAATCGGATATCTATCGGGTATTGTGCTTATTTAGTTTTTGAAAATCGATAGCCATTCTTTTCTTTGATTGACCGCTTTCATCTGTTCCTTTCTCTGACACAGTCTATATGGGTGAGTTATATGGGCTTTTTCTTTCTTTTATAATGTTATTTTGAAGTAGTTTCTGAATTTCTTTTTTAACAAAATCGTGATCAGCGTAAAGATATGGATACTGCCAAACCCAAATTGGTTCCACAGTTTTAGTCCCAATTTCCGCTGTTTTGTTGTAGTGAATGACAATATTTCGTTTTGGCGATTACTTCTCAATAATTCTTTTATTTTATGTTCATAATTTTTATCTCCTATATATATGTAGTTTAACTTTGCACTTTTAGATTGGAGTGAGATTTTCGTAAACTTAATAGAATATTCAAAATAGTTTATTTGAACCTTCATTATTCTAAGAGCCCTTTCGCCTAATATTATTTCAAAATCAATTAATTCAGTAATTTCTAGAAATTCAAGATCAAATCCTCCTAAATGTATTCTTTTTTGTAACGAGTTGGTTTTAATTGGTTTTTCTAAACGTAAACTTCTAGCATATGGTTACGTTTTTTTTAAATATAACTACTGGTCGCACCTGAGTCTATTAATACGTTCACGGGCTTACCATCTGGTGCTATCCTTTGTAAGACGGGTAGTCCGTGATGCCTTACAAAAAATTTCGTTGTTCGTCATAGATTTCGCTGGATTGTATTTCGTTTTGTTCACCATTTATTTGATTTATCCTTTGTGCTTTTTTCTGGTGTTGTACTGAGTCTTCTCTTGTTCGTTTAAATTGATTATCAATGTGTTGAAATGCTTGCCGAAATCGGTTTTGGGGGGGTGATCTGTTGTTTTGACAACAACTGCCTGGGTACTCAGATTGTACGTTGTAGTTCTGTCGCATTGGCCTCCTATATTGGGCTGATGAGTCGACGTGCATTGGTTCGTATGTTCTCTGCTGTGGTTGTGGTGTAGCGAATGTTCTCTCTGGTACCATTTTTGGTACATATTCAAGTTGTTGATAAAGGGAGTCATGATGCATAGTACGAGCTATGCCTTATGCTTCCATAAGTACGGCGTTCGATTAGATTTCTTTAGATAACGCATCAAGTACATATTCACACCTATGAGTCATTTCAATTTTGGAAAGCACAATATAAAGGGCTTGATTTAGTTGATCGAAGTAGACATGCAATGGACTATTGCTTTGCCGAATCTTCATCATTTCTTCCTCTAATACGTATAGAGAGCGTTGGTCAGCATAGGAGTCGTCAGTCGATCAATTATGGCTTGGAAATTATGATTTGTATTGTTGCTAATTAATATTTGTGCTGCTTTTCCCATTATTTTTCCTCTTATCAAAATTAGAGCTTGTGCATACACGTTGTGAGTTTCAAATTGTTTTATGCTATCCATTAACGTGATAGACATCTTTCGATATTCGTAATAACCACCGGTGAACGTACTCAGTGATTTAAATATACTAAGATCCACTTCGGTCGAATGATTATAGTTGCATAGTTGTTCGTGAACAGGAGTCGGTGCGCTTGGTATTCCCGATTCCACCAGAGATAATCTTTGTTGAAGGTTGGATATATGTATATCCTTCACTTTATTTGATGCTTCTTTATATGATTTTTTGTTTAATTTTTTCTATTTTCTTATAGGATTTTTTCTTTATTATAGGATATATTTTATTAACTGAATCCTTTCATGATGTATGCTCTACCTTGGGCGCCAATTAATATTTCACTTTGCACGATAAAAAATATTATTTTCGATCGGTACGGAGCAACAATTGTTCTTTTATTCAAAACATCACATATATAAAAGACAAGTACATGGTATGTTGTCGCTATATTTAGGGTTACCATATCGGTCATAGTCAAAATCAATCTCGTTGCATATGTAATCCTAAACCTCCCCCCTCCCCAAATTAATCGAATTTGGTCACCAACTTTTACCCAACCGCCCAATTCCATCGTTTTTTTCTTATTTTTTTAGATAATTTTTTCGATTTAGTTAAGGGTATATAAAATGAATACCATTTTTCAAATCATTTTTTATTGTAAACATTCTCGAAATTATCTGAATAACAGTAATTGTGATACCGACTTTACTTGAGAACTGTCACTAAGCTGCTACAATCGTTATTCATTAACACCTTTTTCACATATTTTTCGGACGCTCCAATTTTTATTAATAAAAATAATTTTTTATGGCTGGACAAATACTTTTGAAAATCCTTACAATTCATTTCTTTGAAGTTATATTGAACAAGTACAATATTCTTAACAGACTCAACTACTACTTACTCCACTGTGTATTGATTAAGAAAAAAATGCGCTCGCAATTTGCATTGTGACCAGGAATAGACAACAAATACTGAACTAAGAACAAGATTTCGGAAAACAACTTAGTGTTCTATTAGCTTGGAAGAATTGACACAGCTGGTCATTAACAGATTGCGCAAAAAATTCGTCTGATATTTCTCGGCCCTTTTTTTCAAATTTTCCAACTCATCGATCAATTTGTTATCGTCAATATGAATATTTTTCGAGTCTAAAAACTGAATCGTCTCAACATATGATGCAGTCGCATTTATGTACATGCGACGGTATACATGTACATATGTAAGTATTATGGCGTTGTATGATATCGCGCAGAAATTGTATAGCGAAAAACCCTGCGCGAGTTGAACTAGGTCGAGTTTTATAACGCAGCCATGAATTATATGATTCATGTAAATGCATCCTAAGCGTGGCGCGCAAATTCAAAACGCTTAGGTAGACTAAAACGCTGTGATGCTTACTTTTTTCACGCACTCGCTCAAAAAATAATAATAATTAAAAAAATCGCTGACTCAGTAGGAAATCAGGGAATCAGTGCATTTTTTACGGAAATCAGGGAATTTTCACGAAAATCAGGGAATAAGCGCCGAAGGTCAAAGTCAGGGAATTCCCTGATAAATCAAGGAATATGGTAACCCTAGCTATATTTATACCATGATAAGCTGTTGGCAGCTACAGAATGTTGTTTTGTGGCAAGTATGATAATCATCCCAGAAATATGGTAGTTTTACTTGGGACTATCATCTCACACATGTGGCATTGTTACTAGGCGGTGTAGGCTTATCATTTCATGTATTAACTCGCGCTGCTTTATATGTATACATATATGTTGCCACACAAATAATGCATACATAAACCTACATACATACATACTAAGGTGATTCAAAAATTTTTTTTTTTTTTCAATTGGTACTCGCAAAAATAGGTTCCTAGACACCTCTAAGAAAGCCTCTCCAAATATGAGTTTTTAATTGTAACGGGAAGGTCCTCCGCCTAATGTTTTTTTTATTTTTTCTTATTATCAGATAGAAAAATTTGTATCTCGCTTCCAACTACTTGAAAAAATATCTTGTTAATTAGGTTTTGTAGGAAATTGAATGCTCTAAAATATAGTCTCCAATGATTTTTTCGTAAACCCAACCGTTTAAAAGATATTAACGGTTGAATTTTGATTATTTTTGGGAAAATTTTTACTAGCGCTGTGCGACGAAACGAAGCTGCTGAATCACCCCCACTGGTTACGGAAGAGGAACTATTGGCCAAAGCTAAAATAATCAAAAACAACAAAGCGCCTGGTATCGATGGCATACCAAACAGAGCTCTAAAGGTAGCCATAATCTCAAAGCCCACTCTTTTCGCAAAAATGTACAACGCATGTATAAAAGAAGGGATGTTCCCCGATCCCTGGAAAGTTCAGCGCCTGGTTTTAATCCCAAAACCAAAAAAAAAACACCAGATGAACCTTCTTCGTATCGACCTCTGTGTATGCTCGACACAATGGGCAAAGTGTACGAAAGCATAATAAGAAACCGCTTGGAGATTGCAGTCCAGGAGGCCGGCGGACTATCAGAAAGACAATACGGCTTCAGAAAGCAGAGGTCTACTATCGATGCACTGAAAGAAGTTGTCGACACTGCGAAAAGAGCAGTAAGTAGCAAAAGATGGAAAGGTGGCACAAAAAAATGTTATGCGCTGATCACCCTGGATGTGAAGAATGCATTCAACTCTGCTAAATGGGAAAATATATTTGAAGCCCTATATGGAATACGCGCCCCTCAGTACCTCATAAATATCGTTATGAGTTATTTTAAAAATAGAAGGCTGATCTACGACACCACCGAAGGCATCAAGAGCTACCCTATTACAAGCGGAGTACCACAAGGATCTGTTTTAGGCCCTCTCTTATGGAATGTAGTGTATGATAGGGTGCTAAGAATTCCACAGCCTAAAAACGTTAAGCTAATCGCATATGCGGACGACCTTATAGTGGTAGCAGTAGGTAAACAACTTGAAGACCTACAAGATAAATGTAATGAATGCATAAATGGTCTGCGCCAATGGTTTTCTTCCAAGAGTTTGGAACTGGCTGAGCACAAAACAGAGGTACTGCTCATAAGCACCAGGAAAATTGAGGAAAAAATAACTCTCACTATAGGAGAGTGTATGATTACTTCACAACCACAGTTGAAGTATTTAGGGGTAATATTGGACTCCAATCTGAAATTCAAGCAACACTTGGCAAACATAGCAAATAGAGCAAATAAGATTTATAACGCGTTATCAAGAATGATGGCAAATAGAGGCTGTGTGTGCTCCAGCCGCCGACTTCTAATCGCAAATGCTATGAGCTCAGTTATACTATATGCAGCTCCAGTATGGATACAGGCACTAAACATAAAAGCGTATGCCAAACCAATAAATGCGGTGCACAGACTCACAGCAATAAGAGTAACAAGTGCTTTCCGGACTATTTCCAGCGAAGTACTAGCTGGTATACCGCCCATAGACATCCAGGGTGACGAGCTCACGAGATTATATGAGCCCTCGGTTTCTAAACATAAGGGAAAAGTTAGAAACAACACTTGGTGATAGTTTAACGGTGTAAAGCTTGACTGCACTTATGTGTCAGTCCTCTGAGAAGTGGAAAGCTGTTCGCGAAGCGGCAACTTTCATCATGACAATATTAAGACAGATACAACAGAATAGGCGTCAGTCCGTCTGTGCTATAGAGGAGACGTAAAATGTCTTGTCACTCCCATGAAGTAATACCTTATCTGGTGGTTCCGTGGGAGAGTCTTGAGTTGGGAATAGGTTAGGTTTAGCGGATTAAAGTCCCGCACTTCGGCTTTCGATGCTTCCTCCTGCTATAAAAAAAAAAAATACATACATACATAAACACATATCTGCGTACACATGTAAATATGTCGCCCTTACAAACTACAAATATTGTTCTGGAAAAACAGCAATCGTCTCAAATAGCATCACAACTCAATATGGCAGCCAAATTGCCGGCATCAAAATTTATAGTAAATTACAAAACAACAGAATTTTCATTCATGAACGCAATCGCACGTTTAACGAGCAAATTGGATTCATTCATTAAACCAAAGGCCATACACATCTCCCCGAGCATGCCTTTGCTTACAAGCGGCTTTTCGCGATGAAGGCAAAAGCTAAAAATCATAAATTGAACATATTTCTGATATGAAATGAGAAGGGAGAAGTGACAACCCTACAAATATAACTATTAAAATATATTAGAATAAAATTGACAACATAGTTTATTTGTCGATTTCCAAGTCAAGAAATATTTCTAGGAAATTATTCAATATTTCTCTGATTTGTGCGTACGGTCAATCCCGATAAAGTAGAAAATCCCTCCTAACTGCCTGTATTTTGCCGCATCTCAAGTTTTGTTTTTTGAAATAGATAGAAATTATTTTTTCATGTACCACTCGCTTAAGTGTCCACATTCGCTTTTGTATCATATTATGCAGGGATTTCCCGGAAAGTAATAGGATGGAGTAGATTTGAAAAGAAATTCTTGAATCAATCGTTACAATTCTTTAAAAACTTTCCAAATAGGCTCCTTCTGTGTCTATCCAACGCTGCCAGCTCGATTTCCAAGCATTGAAGACGACGTGTAGGGCGGCTGTACAAGCCTTGGTTAGGTAGCTGTTCACAAGAAAAGCGGAGTGGCCAGGGCGTTGTCGTGGTGCAACTTCCAATCGGCTGCGATGTCTTGTCGAACCCGATTGACCCTTCGTTAGAGTTTCTTGAGGACTTCCACGTAAAACTTGGCGTTGACGGTTTGTCCAAGAGAAACAAATGGTGGACAAGCCCTGTATTTTTATTTTTAACAAACCGCAAAAATTTGTATGTTTGGTTGTGGCACATAACCGCCATTGACTGTTTTTATCAACAAATGTGCGTATGTAAATTACATATGTAATCGATTTCAAATATTTTACAATTTAAAAATATTTTTACACTGGTTTGTGGGCGAAGTTGTTACAGTGGCAAGGGAAGCGGCGACAATGCGTTCGTTTGTGTTTTTCCGCACAGCTCGGATTTTTTACCAACAACACAATGTTGTGACGCTTTGTCGTCGTATCAGTCCTTCTACACGTTGACTTTTTGACAAAAACTGAAGGCCATTGGTTGTTCGTGACAATGGAGATTCCTATTAAACAATGTGTGTATATATTTAGATATGTGTATGGTTTTTTAAAATCTGTATACATGTACAGTGTACACATAATTACATGCATATGTGAATCTGCGCGACAGCGTGGTCTTTTAAGTTGTTATCAAAACTTCTAATGCCCAAAGCAAATAAATATATATGTAAATATACTAGCAGACCTGGTCACGCGTTGCTGTGGCTAAATTTTTTGTTATATTACATTGTAGTAAACTCTTCACGGGGATCAGTTACCCCTTAATACAATGAAATTATTATGTACGAACGAAGAGGGAAACGTTAAAGCTGGTATAAGAATCCACTGAATTGGAATTTGAAAGGGAAGTACTTATAATACGATTGAACAAAATTTTCATTCTATTTATTTGAAGTTTTAACAAATAGTTTTAAATCTTTAAGAATAATATTCAATATTTAGAATTATCAATACTTTTAATCTCAATTTAATTTAGCACTGATTGGTGCCCAATATTTTTAGTTAATCCGAATTTAGTTAACACATATGAATTCGACGGTTTTCCTACACGTGAACATGCAACATATAGTTGCCCATGAGAAAAACATGGATTTTCCGAATCTAAACCACAAATGGACATTGTTTGGCCTTAAGATTTATTTATCGTAATTGCAAAAGCTAAACGAACTGGAAATTGTAGCCTACTGAAGGGTATCGTAGAATCCGATGGTATCATTGGAATATGTGCCAACAATACCACTTGACCTTGATAACCAAACTTGCAGCATAATCGAGGTGTATTCAAATTACGCAGGAGAAAAATACATGAACCATTCTTTAATCGAAGATTATGTGGTGGCATTCCGGGTATATCTAGTGAATTTATAAATTCAGTTGGAAAACTTGCACTTTCGTTTTCATTAAGAACAGTATCATAAATTATCTGGCAGTTTAATGCTCTTTCAACACGCTTGCGTCGCGCCTCTCTGCTTCGCGCGTTGTTGAGGTGAAATTTTTTCGGTGGCATTCGACTTAGAATAATAATTTCAACCTTTAAATACACAGTACAACAGCTAATCTGGGGGGTGAGAAATTTCAAGTCAAGGTAATGGTACTAGGTCAGTATAGTAAAACCCTCAAAGGGTTTGGCGTTCGTATGTGTCAGTTTTTTTATGACCTTTTAAATTTTTTTTCTTATCCTTTTTGCGGCTCCTTTATTCGCACATGCATAGCAATTCAATGGATTGTGACCTTCGCCAGGATTAGTCCAAGTTATTTGTATACCGAATGGCATACTTTCACGTCTTCTATTTTTCCAATCCATTAGACCAGTGGTTCCCAAACTTATTTTGTCTACCGCCCACTTTGAGAATAAATATTTTTTTGGCGCTCCCACCTATTTAAAAACCACTATAACATTAAATTAATTATTGTGCCCTATATATGTATATTAACGGAGAATTCTAAACGAAACTTTTACTATAACCAGCAACTTGAAACATGAGCGCAGTAGGTAACATACAACGGCGCTTAGGTCTCAAGTTAATTCTTACGGGCTCCACCTGCCAATAAAAGTGATTATTGAAACACAAGTTTCTAGTATTAAAACCGAGAATCTTTTATTAAAAATAAAACTAAAATAATCGATCCATATATAAAAACTAATGTGAAGGATGAATCCGATGCTGTTTAATAAGTTTGTTAATATCAGGCTCCAATTTACTCAAGAACAGTCGCAAGTCGCCACGTTCGGTAACAAGCAAACAATTTCTATTTTTAGTAAGCAGTGTTGTCACAGCACTAAATCCACGTTCATACAAATATGACGATGGGAATGCTATCAAGAATCGTTGAACGATTGACCACAATCCAGGGTACAATTGCGAGATCGGTTTTTGTAGCCAAAATTCTTGGGTTTTTGAACTTGATTTTTATTTTAAAATAAATCAATTTTATAAGTTCTTCTTCCAGCTGAGGTGACAATGCTGTGTTGACATTTAAAAACGGATCCAACACCCACTCTGGTATTTCCAAGTTCAAAATGTCCTGGTATCGTTGGGTGAAGTCAATGTGAAGGTTTTCCAAAAGTTGGCAGTAAGCAAAAAATTCGTCGTTACTGCATGATACGAGTACTGATAAATTCGGAAAATTGTGAAACTCACGTCTGCCCAGATTCTTTTTGTGTAGAAGCAGTTTGGCTGCGAAAGCAGCAACGACGTTTTTTGTTTTAATTAAATTTAGTTTATCGCCTTGCAGTTGGAGATTCATGTCGTTGAACAATTTATACAGGTCTGTCATGTAAGCTGTATCATTCATTGATGTTATGAGCTTGTCTTGAAGTCCTCGTCATTAGTAACACAAAGCTGATGAAATAATCTATCATTCAAAGAGCTGTTGCAGATTTTATTGACTGCTTTGATGACATATTGCAGTGATTGAAATAGTTTTTCACTTAAGTTTCTAGCAACTAAATGTTGTCTATGAATAACGCAATGTACACCAAGGACATCTGGAATTTTATTTTTTAAGTACGCTATGAAGCCTTTATGGCACCCTGTCATAGCCGGAGCGCCATCCGTAGCAACTGAAATAATATTTTTCAAAGGAATTTCTTTCTCATCGCAAAACTTTTCCAATATATTGAATATGGTTTCGCCTTTTGTATCGGTCTCTAAATTTCTATCAAATAATAGTTCTTCACATATTTTCTCATCTTTAATAAAGCTCACGTAAGACAACAACAATGCTTCATTAGTTGGTAAAGTGGACTCATCCAGCTGAATTGAAAATTGACTTAACCTCAGGTGATCGTACAATGATTCTTCAATGTTTTCAGCCATTTCATCAATTCGTCTTTGCACAGAATTATTACTCAAAGGAAGTTTTCGGATAATATCTGCGGCCGATTTGTGAAGCACGGTAGTTATTACTTTATTTATTGCTGGCAATATTAACTCTTCTCAGATGTTATGTGGTTTGCCTTTTTGAGCAATTAACAAACAGATATTGTACGAAGCTCGAAGTCCGTCGTCATCTTGCTTAGCAGCCGCCGAAAATAGTTTTGCTTCTTCTCTAGGTCTTGAAAATATGCTACATTCTTGTCTCTCTTATCTGGATGCATTTTATTCAAATGATCTTGCAGTCTTGAAGGCTTCATTGCTTCTTTCGAAAATGTTTTTAGACATAGAAGACACAAAGGCGAGGATGGGCTTGTGGGATTTCAAATAAATAATGCTCATCTATTGCGCGCAAAAACACAAATGAATATAAAATAAAGATTACATAGGAATGCTTAAGCACAATTATTATATAGTAGTCCAAAAATATGAATTCTTATTTTTCCCAGAAATACATTTGTAAAAAAGGATCTTTCTCCTTTCCTTATTATCTTATTTTTCCTAGAATACATTTGTAAAAAAAAGGATCTTTATCCTTTTCGTGTTATCTTATTTTTCCCAGAAATACATTTGTAAAAAAGGATCTTTCTCCTTTCCTTATTATCTTACATTTCCCAGAAATACATTTGTAAAAAAAAGGATCTTTATCATTTTTTTATTTTCCCCAGAAATACATTTGTAAGAAAGGATAAAGATCCTTTTTTTATTTTCCACATAAAAGATTTAAGAAGTTCAAAAGCTCAAAACGTGCGTTACATCAGCTACCTACCCGACGTCATTTCGCAAGTGATAAAATAAATTATTCAAGAGCTCAAAGCAGTCGCTACATCAGGACGAACCTACCTACCCTACACCTTTGCGCAAATGATGATATTATGATAGCAAATGCCCACATACAGATTTGGCAATGGCAATAGCAATACGTTTGAAAGTTAGTATTCTATAAATTCTATCCTGTCGAGATGCCCCGTTATGAAACGGAGCGACCGATTGACATGATTTTCATTTTTTCTATATTCAATAAAATAGGACAGATATATGAACTACGCGGAGAGAAATATAGAACCGAGTTTGAGCAATTTTTTAATTCATATTAGTTGATGTTCACAAGTTGTTGTAGAGGGGTCTCTTACCGCCCCCCTTGACACCTGCAGCGCCCACAAGGGGGCGTAATCGCCCACTTTGCGAAACACTGCATTAGACGGTTGTAGCAGCTTTTACACACTATATTTTGTACCCAATTTTCGTTCACTATAACATTTTGGTTGAAGTACATCTCGTATGTTTGAACAAAATCAGTACTGAAATCTCCCCTTTTTTTATGTGTTGAGACATATCGAGTTATGTTAAACTACGTTTTTGCCAAAATGTTACAACTAAGCGAAAAAACATCAAGATAAGGAAAAAATTTAAAAGGTCATAAAAAAAACTGACACATACGAACGCCAAACCCTTTGAGGGTTTTACTATACTGACCTAGTACCATCACCCTGACTTGGAATTTCTCACCCCCCAGACAATAATCCCAAACATGTTCCACAGTGATATTAAAAAAAAAAACTCAAAAACATGCTATTATAACACATTGAAATGAGGAGTGCAAAATAATTTTTAATAGATAGTTGAATAAAAATAATGAAAATAAAAATATTTGCACAATTATAAGAAAATTATGGTGAGCTTTTTATAATTTTTTCATATATACTAATCAAAATTTAAAGGTGAATTTTTAATTTATACTTCGTCTGTTTCTCGAATCGGTAAGTTGGTGGTATTGTAAGTGACATCTATGCTAAATTTCACGTCAAAATATTCATTAGTATTTAAGAGACGCGTCGTTTTGTTAAGCTCTTAAAGTGAATCCTTCGATTTTTACTATGTCTGAATTTATTGAACAAAAAAAAAATGCGATAATGCACCATCTCATACTGCATTCGTTATTCGTGATCATTTCGCCACATTTTCAACCAATATCGCACCGCAACCAACGCATTCGCCCGATTTACCTTCGCGTAACTTTTGGCTATTCAGCAAATTCACATGACCACTTCGAGGACACCGTTATGACTTAATTGAGGATATAAAAGCTGAATCGAAGAAGGCGTGATGGCCATCACGACGGAGGATTTTTCCAACTGCTATGATGACAGGAAAATTCGTTGGCATAAGTGTATTGCAGCGGGAGGGGAATACTTTGAAGTAAATGAAAAGGAAAAAATTCCCCTTTCAATTTGATCACAATAGTATATTAATTAAATTTTGGAGATAGCATTATTAATCACCGTGATATTACCTGCAAATTGGTAAATACATTTTTGTAAATCGATTACCTATCATTAACCCTGGTGTTTACATACATTTGTATGGAAATACGTGTTGTATTTACGCTCATATACTCGTATGTACAATAAAGATACATTTTTGAAATTTCTTACCTCTCGATTTGGTTTGGGCATACTCTGAACTACCTGAAAAAGAAAAATAAAACTCGCATGCGGCTTTTAAAATGAAATACAACGCATTCCTTTTCGTACATTTTTTGATTTATTTAGGAGCATATGAATCATTTTTGAGCGATTTTTCAATTGATTTTATGATGATGGGTCCTGAGGAATACAAAAAAAACATATGTAATCAATTTTCTAATGCTGCTGACAAACCGGATTTGAACATTTAGAACAGAATCGAGTTTTACGACGCAATTTTTCGCTTTCTTGCAAACAAAGTCTGCAATATCTCCTTCCTTTGAGTGTGTCAGCACCTTTTGATGTTGAAGCTACTAATCGTGATGGGATGTTGAATGAACGACCGAAAAAGGATTTAACAGCCAAACGACAAGATAAATGTTTGATGACATTGGGATTGTTCATACGATTTTCGATATTGGGCGTTGCCAATGTTCTCGATAAATTGTAAAGAAAAGTGCGTCGTGCATCCTTTTTATCTAGATGGTCGATTTCTTTGCAAACTACGAAAGCAGCCAATCCCATCACATCCAACAAGTTGCAAAAAAAGGGAAATGCCCATCGTTTCGTTGGCCGTTTTGTAGTGTAATGGGTAACCATCTGATCCATGCAGTCAACAGTCTGGAACTTATAGTTTTTAGAATAAACAATTGAATTTTACAAAAAAAATCAATCTTCCGTAAAAGTTCGAAAATTCCAGAAAATACCTAGAAGTTAACTTTAACCTTGAATAAATTTTTAAGGAGTGAGTATATCGAAACATTCTCCGGACTTATTTTGTAGAGCATTCAATTCTGTACAAGAATATGAATTTTTTATTCCTACAAACGAGAAAGTTCCAGAAAAAAAAAATATTCGTAAAAAGTGGCAAAATCCCATGTAATTTCAATGGGAAATGTTTCGTGTTTGGGGCAAGGTTTATTATGAAAATTAAGGGCATTTTATGGTCTGATATTTTTTTTTAGATGGAAAACTAAAAGTTTAGGGGGCGTCTCGTCAAAAATAATCAATTTGGTAAATAACGGACACCCTAATATGTATGTAAGTACAATTCAAATTCAAATCGTAATGTCATTTATCAGTAAAAAGTGTGCGCGCACTGCTCTATATGTACATATGTATGTACATTAGGGTGATTAGAAAAAAATTTTTTTTTTTTTTCAATTGGTACTCGCAAAAATAGGTTCCTAGACACCTCTAAGAAAGCCTCTCCAAATATGAGTTTTTAATTGTAACGGGAAGGTCCTCCGCCTAACGGTTTTCTATTTTTTCTTATTATCAGATAGAAAAATTTATATCTCGCTTCCAACTACTTGAAAAATATTTTGTTAATTAGGTTTTGTAGGAAATTGAATGCTCTAAAATATGGTCTCTTATGATTTTTTTGTAAACCCAACCGTTTAAAAGATATTAACGGTTGAAATTTGACTATTTTTGGAAAAATTCTTTTTTTCTTATTAATTTTATAACTCAATGAAAAAAATTATTATGAATAGATTTTTGGAGAGGCTTTCTTAGAGGTGTCTCAGGAACCCATTTTTTAGGGTACCAAACGAAAAAAAAAAAAAAATTTTTTTTTGAATCACCACATAATATGCATTGATGTTTGACGATGAATATCTCGTAAACGCTTAACTTAATCGAAATATCGTAGTAGACCATTTTATAGAGCAGTAAATTTCCTACAAAACTATGTGTATCATCATTCATAATAATTTTTTTCATTGAGTTATAAAATTAATAAGAAAAAAGAATTTTTCCAAAATAGTCAAATTTCAACCGTTAATATCTTTTAAACGGTTGGGTTTACGAAAAATCATAAGAGACCATATTTTAGAGCATTCAATTTCCTACAAAACCTAATTAACAAAATATTTTTTCAAGTAGTTGGAAGCGAGATATAAATTTTTCTATCTGATAATAAGAAAAAATAGAAAACCGTTAGGCGGAGGACCTTCCCGTTACAATTAAAAACTCATATTTGGAGAGGCTTTCTTAGAGGTGTCTAGGAACCTATTTTTGCGAGTACCAATTGAAAAAAAAAAAAAAAATTTTTGAATCACCCTAATGTACATGCATATGTGTACGACATTGCCGAACAAATAATGTATACCAACCAACATACAAATATGAGTACACATGTAAATATGTGCGCATGACATTCCCACACAAATAATGCATACACAACATACATACTTACACAAGTTAAGATAGCAAGTGTAGCCCCATCTGCAATTTCCTTGACTGCAGTGAGCGGCTCGATATTTCACCGGATAATGAGAATCATCACCACACAGCGCATGCGCTCTCACAACAACAGGAAATAATTGTTGCCTCGCTCACTAATCCAATTCAACCCGCAATGCGTCAATCGGTATATTCGTAAAATGCTTGGTTGGTTGATCGTGAGATTGGAAGGAAAGGGCAGAATAAATTTGACTTGTGAACAATTAAGTTGAGGGTTCTCTACTATTAACTGGCGCCCAATGTGGGGCCCGTCGCTTAGCAATCACCTTAATTCGGCAAGCAGAATTGCCATAAAGGCAGAAATTACAGGACATCAGCATCCGTGACATCGAGGATCGCAGCATCTATCCCAGGATAAATTTAAGTTACATCAGAGTAAATTTGTGAGTAAAAAATTAAAATTGATAATGTGTGACTTACAAGCTGTGCTTAAAATTAAATTTTGAAAATAAAAAGTTTATATTAATATTGGAAGTTCATATTGAACTGTGTGAACTTGCGTTCGGAAAATTACACGATCTCGTTTTTATAAGTTAATCGGTTTTCACTAATTTAACTAAATTAACTAGAATACTGGTGATCAGGATAACGTTTTCACATCTGAAACTGCTTTATAATTAAGAAAAAACTAAAGTTCAAGTTTCAGGTATCAAATTATTCCCAGGGGTCCGAACACGAAAATACTTTGTTCACTGTGAAGTTATATTAATTAAAACTAAATTGCATTTTTTCATGGTGAAAAGTTTAAAGTTATTTTAACTAAAACTATTTTTCAAATCACAAAATTAGTGAAGGTCAGGCCTTTTTACTAGAATTTCCGAGTGAACTTCGCTCACCATTCTCGATTAAATATGTCAAGAAGTGAAGCTAACGTAGTTAAAAAAACGTGCGATTAAAAAGTTTATATAAAATACAAAATGGCAGTTTCAATGGATCAAGTGCTACAGGCAATAAGATCCGTTAATGAAGAAACTAGGTTAGAACTAGCAGAACAAATTAACAACCTTACTTCAGTTTTGAGACGGCTCGAGCCACCACGTGTCGAACCATACTTACCGGTTTCGATTAACCCAGCAATAGAATCGGGAAATTTCAGTCTTGACTTAATAAAATCTTTGCCTGAATTTAACGGTGAAAATTCCTCCTACCCAGCTTGGCGTTCAGCGGCAAATTTTGCAATTAACTATTACCCCGAAGGTTCGGAACGGTATTATGTGGCAATGGGTATCTTTAGAAACAAAATTACTGGGTCAGCTAACATGACTTTATCGTCATTAAACACTGTCTTAAATTTCAAGGCAATAATTGCTAGGCTCGATCAAACTTACGCAGATAAAAGACCAATTCATGTCTTGGAAAACGAATTAAGTATTCTAAGGCAAGGGAATTTACCGATTTCAGAATACTACGATATGGTAGATAGGCACTTAACACTTATCATAACTAAGCAAATGATGACACACAGCGGGAACGCCAAAGTCATTATGGCTCTCAACGAGCGTGCAAGGGAGAATGCACTACGCATTTTTATTTCGGGTCTTCGTCGCCCCCTTTGCGATATTTTGTTTTCTTCAGGTCCGAAAGACTTGCCTTCTGCATTAGCTGCTGCCCAGGAGCTCGAGACGAATCATAAGCGTTACGATTTTGCGCAAACATTTGCTATGGGCAACTTAGTAAGACCAGCAAAGCCCCGGTACACATTTTCCCAGCCCTATCGTAAGACTCTCCCACCGAATATAAATAATAGACCAACTGCAATGGACGTCGATCCCGGTTCTTCCGTTTACCGAAATCAACCAGCGCGTCAGAACAACCTGTCATTCCATACCCCAAACAACTACCAATCTCAGCCTAACGTTATGTTGCCACAGCAGCCACACATACAACCTCACCAAGTAGTACTTAAACGCTCTCGGGACCAGTCTGGTTCTTTTCAAAAATCACATCCCAAGATTCCAAAAGTAAACTATATGCCAGAAGAAGTAAGTTCAGATTTTGACGAACCCGATATTTGCGATGACCATTACAGTCTTCATTCGCATATTGCTAGTTGCCACCGCGACAACTCAAGTAAAACACGCGCCTCCATTGATCGTTTAGAAAGTGAAATTAATCATTTAAACTAGAATCGCTCCTACCATTCGTCATTACAAAAACAACGAGTGGTCGGGAGCTGAAATTACTAATCGATACAGGGACTTCGAAAAATTTTATCAAAAATCTCCCATTCCTTAACGGAATTAAGGTAATGGGAAACCCATTTACATTAAAATCAATAAATGGGGTCAATTTTATAAAAAAAAATGTTTGATTAATATCTTTAATCATACCTCGACGTTTTATCTGCTTGCGAATATAACCACATTCGATGGTATAATCGGCTACGATTTCCTTAAAGAGATTAATGCGAAAATCGATATCGATGCTGGATACTTACGTCATCGCAGTGGGGAAACCAAACTTCAGCATCTCCGTTGCAATCAAATTAATTCAATCACAATAGAAGCAGATTCTGTCCCGGTCACTACTAAAGCAAAGTTTCATGAAATGATTGATAAAAATTCAAATGCATTTGCACACCCAGATAGAGCCCTACCATATAATACGAACGTAGATGCAACAATTCGCACCATCACCGATGGCGCAATATTTTCGAAAAGCTACCCCTATCCAATTTCAGCAGCGGAGTTTATCAACACAGAAATCGAATCTCTTTTGAAAGATGGCATAATTCGAAAGTCATGTTCTCCTTATAACTCACCGGTCCATGTCTTGACTAAAAAGGGTCTGGACGAAAACGGAAGGCAAAAGCTGCGTATGGTCATAGACTTCAGAAAAATTAACGAAAAAACTATCCCCGATCGGTACCCCATTCCCGACATATCTGTCATTCTGGCAAATCTAGGCAAGTCATTATACTTTACCACTTTAGATCTAAAAGCGGGTTTTCACCAAATTTATTTGCGAAATAAAGATAGACCAAAAACGGCTTTTAATATCAACAACGGCAAATATGAGTTCTGCCGCTTGCCGTTCGGCTTAAGAAATGCGCCAAGTATTTTTCAGCGAGCTATGGATGACATTCTCCGCGACGAGATAGGAAAAACTTGTCACGTCTACATCAATGACATCATCATCTTTTCGCCCTACGAATAATCGAATTTAAATCATATAAACCACATTTTAATGAAACTAGAGACAGCAGGTATGCGAGTTTCACCAGAGAAATCCAAATTACCCATAAAGTAGCCGGAATGGTTTACAATCTGTGGTCTTATATGGGATAGTATTAATGCTCCATGGTATTTGGCATAATTTGTCGATCCTTCGTCTTTCGTCATCAGTAGAAGGCAATAGGATGCATACGATGACGCGAAGTGAAAGCCGTTCCTCGGTCGGATATAATACGTTCAGGTATTCCCAGATAGCTCGTGATCGCCAGCAATACCTGGATTACATGGCTTGTACTCTTGACTGCTCGTAGGATTGTGAATTTGGTAAATGAGTGTTTTGATCTTTTTGGGAATGGACCCAAATGATCAATGTGTATTATCGTAAACAGTATTATTTTAGCGTTGTCGTAGTGATATCGATCATCACGTCGTCCGCCAGGGGTTTTGTTTAAAGCACAACCCACACATGAGTTGATATAGTTCTTTACGTTATTGCGCATTCGAGAAAACCAGAAGAGATATGAGTATAATTTTGAGTGAATGCATGCATAGTACTATTTAAAGTCAATTTAGACTTGTATATTTAATAATTTAATTTGATTTTTACATAATATACTATACTAATAAATATTTTTGTATTATGTTTCCTAGTAATAGAAATTGAATTTATCACAACAATATATGTATAAATATATCGTTTATCATATTAATGTTATTATCTGCCCATATGATTGCATGTATGTATGTATACGCATGTGCGCATTCAGAAATTCAAATCATGATTTTATCACTTAACAATATATTACATGTGCGCGGATTGATCTGCATGTTCATATACATTAATTTATACTTATACATATGTACATATATTTGTATACACTTCCGAACAAATAATGCAGAAGCATACAAACATACATATGCGTACACATGTGAATACGTCACCAACAAAAAACTGAAACATTGTTCTACAAAAACAACAATTGCCTAAATAGCATAAGCATGGCAAGCCAATATGGCAGCCGAATTGGCGAAGCTCAAATGTAGTAAATTTTACAACAAAAACGATTTCATTCATAAACGCAGGCGCAAATTCCACAAGCGACCTCGCTTCATTCATAAAAACAGACGCCGTAACATCTCCCCGAGCATGCCTTCGCCTACAAGCGTCTTTTCGCGCCGATGGCAAAAGCTAAAAATCATAAATTGAACAACTTTCTGGTGCTTCTTCACAGAAAGAAGTGACAAAAGTGGCAACATAGCCGTTGTCGATTTACAATATTTGTCTAAAATATTTTTCCGTGACGCGCAAAAATCTGCCTCGATATGTATGCAAGCTCATACAAAAACATACATATTTACGCTAGTTTGTTTGCGACGCTCTTCGTGCAGCAAGGGAAGCGGTGACAATTGGCGATCGTTTGTTAGTCTCTTTCGGCACAGCTCGGATTTCCTACCAACAACACAATGTTGTGGCGCTTTACCGTCGCGTCAGTGTTTCGACACATAGAAGTACTGAGCACAATGAGCGCGACCGACTGCAAACAAATATATTAGAATACACACGTTCTTAGGGACACAGTTATTGAGCCAGCTGCACAACTACATAACAGTGTCCATAAGAACGTGTGTATTTGACAGATGTCGCTTGCAGTCTGTTGTGCTCAATTTGTTCAGCACTTGACTCTTTGACAAAACGCAAGTTTCGGCCATTGGTTGACCGTGACAACGGAGATACGAAAGAAGCGTGCGTCACTTGTTATTATGAATGTATGTACATACTATGTAAGTTAACACAAGCGGTGTTACAAATGTTACAAACACGCGCACTTTATTTCACCAACGTTAATAACCCTTAGCCAACATCCGGCACGAGCTTTCACCTCAATGTTAATTTTCTTAGAATCAAAAATATTAAACTTTTTATTTAATTGTGCCAATTCAGATTCTATGTAATTTGCTAGTGCAATTGTTACAATACAGATCGCACGTAATTCACTAATGCAATAATGTTGACACAGCTGTTTGAGCGATTTCCGATCAGTACGTAAATTCAATAACCTCTTCTCAGAATTTAGCCAGCAAACTTTCAGGTGCGTTAGCATAAATTTAGCATATAAAAGAACTAGCTATTAAGATGTAAGTCAATTGTGAATTGACTCGGAATAAAGATGGACATACTGTCCAAATAAAATAAAATTAAAAATAATAAATAATTTTTTTATATGTTTTCGCAAGAAAACATAACTTGTATGTATGCAATGTAATTATAATCTGCTCTTTGCGTATTTAAGAATCATGTGGTTTAAAAACATAAAAAAAAACAGAAATAAATACAATAATATTAAAATAGAATTGACTTTTACTACAAATTGGAAGCAGTGACGATAGACCCGACAGTTTCAGCATCTTTAGAGATAATTAAATCTCTGCCGGAATTCGTAGTGGCGAAAGGCCACGATATGTTAGTTGGAAGCAAGCTGCATTTGCTGCCTATAAGTTGTTTGAAAATTACAAAAACAGTTCGAAACATTACCAAGCGGTGGCAATAATAAGAAATAAAATTGTCGGTTCGGCCGACCAAGTGTTATCGTCATTCAATACCGTGCTGAATTTTAAGGCGATCATCGCGCTGTTAGACTTTACTTATGCTGACAAGCGACCAGTCTATTTGATTGAACAGGAATTGTAAACTCTTAGGCAATGGAAACTTTCAATTGCCGAGTTTTACGACGAGGTCGAAAAGAAATTGACCTTGATAATAAATAAAACCATTATGATAAATGAGGGCAAAAAAGAACTGATTGAGTCAATTTGCCAAAAATATAGGCAAGATGCTTTGAGGGTTTTTGTTTGTGGCTTGCGGAAGCGAATGAGCGGCATTATGTTTTCGTCGCAACCTAAAGACATGCCTAGTGCATTGGCATTAGCACAAAAATTGGAAGCAAATCATGCTCGATATTCGTTTGCAAGTTCTTTCTACAGCAAAAAGGATTCGGCTCAGGGGGGAAAAATGATGGAAGGACATTTGCTCCACACCACTCTCCTCATTATAAACAAGTGAAAAAAAACATGTAGATGCGGCAACCCCAATGGAGGTTGATCCGACTCTATCGCACTACAGGCAAGGAGGGAATTATAATTTAAGTTTTAGTCTTAAGCCAGACTTCAAAAAAATCACATAGTGCTTAATAAGAATTATTTGATTGGAAAATTTAACTGTGATTTTATTTCCTGGACAA
Source organism: Bactrocera tryoni (assembly GCF_016617805.1). NCBI lineage: Eukaryota > Metazoa > Arthropoda > Insecta > Diptera > Tephritidae > Bactrocera > Bactrocera tryoni. Next base: position 32,546 of record NW_024395927.1, on the reverse strand, counting down.
CATCACATAGGGCTGAGGAATAATTTATATTTCAGCTAGCGATGAACAATATTCTACACGAATGTATCGGAAAGTTTTATCATGTCTGTTTTGACGACATTATAGTATACGCGAAAGCATAAATGAAAATATATTTCATTTTAAATATTTAGTATGAACACTTTGAAAAGCGCATATGAAAATTTCCATGGAAAAGTCAATGTTTATAGCAGCCGAAATTGAATTTTTAGGATACGTTGTATCCCATAAAGTAATAAAAATGGATTTTAAAATATATAAACGATAAAGAATTATCCAAATCCCAAGACCCAATGGCAACTTAGAGGATTTTAGGAACAATGCGATACTACAGGAAATTGTTGAAAACTACGCCACAATTAGGCGTGCAAGTTAGCACCTCTCACATTTAAAAAGTATCATATGATGCATTAATATCATATGATACAAAGTTAATAGAATACGACACCAACTAAATCGCTGTTGGTGGAAACACGTGTAGTGGCATATCCGTTGCAGCGGCAAACGTAGGTGTAGAGTTAAGTGTATTAAATAGCAAAATTTAGTTCTAAGACAGGATTCAATAAAGGAGCATAGCTCCCAAATAAAGGAACATTGCTCCCAAAAAAAGGAGCAAAGCTCTCCAAAAACATTTTTTTTATAAACTAAGTAAACGTTTTTTAACTGGCGCCCAAGCAGGGACCAGCGCGAGTGACATCTCAGGTTACGTCAACTGACAGCATGCAGTTGTGCACCACATCGCATGATCAGCCAGTACGTGATCAAAACAGCAGCAGCTCGGCATATTTTGAGTCTGTTGGAATGTGCGAACTACACCCACACATGGGGGCAGACTCGAGTTGCTGATCTGATGGCAGAAGTCTGTCTGATTCTTGCTACAGAATAGAAAGCAACATTTTAATTCATAATTGGCGCAGTCGAAGCGAACCACAACAAAACTGCGAACCATATACAAAACCAAAAAAAATTAATAAATAAATTAATATATATGTTAGCACGACACATATTAACAAATGTTAAGACACGCATACTATTACACCAACATTCTTTAGCGCAACATAACACCTCATTATGTTAAGGCATAGGCATCCAACTTATATACATCCAACTAATAAAGTCTCCTGACGTTTGCGGCACACATATCTAGCTAAACGGTGGGAACCACAGAATCAGCACTTTTGGTCACGTAGCAGTAGCACGAGATTTTAGGGGCTACATTAAGAATGATAAAATGTAAAATTTATTTTTAGTTGGAGTTGAAGGAATAAAGGAGCATGGCTTCCAAAATATATATTTTTAAATCAACCGTTTGTGTTTGATTAACTTATATATGTATGTAATGAAAAGAATATTCTTTCCATTCATTGTACATCTACTAACAGTAGATGTCACTAGGTACATTTAATATAATCGATAGAGGTCACCACATGTATTACAAGGTATAAACATGCGTATACAAAGGAGCAGACGATAGAAAGCACATGCAATTTCAGTAAAATAGAGAAATAATTGACATTAAATGTCGTTTCTTTTAATTTTAGGTAAATAATAATGTAAATAGTGTAAATAGACATAAATAAAATAAAAACTTTTAATTTTAGATGAAACTACAGTGTCAATTTATTATCAAAATAATAATATATGCTTCATTATATAATATAGTAACAAAACTCAATTGTGATTGAATATCAATTGTTTTTACAACGTCTAAAAGCGTAAAACGTCTAATAATAGTAAGAGACAGAGAACAAGAACATAAAAAAAAGAAACAGCGAATAGTATTGTTATATATGTAAAACTTAAAAAGCATATAGATCGTTTTTTTGTTTTTTTTTTTTTGATACAGATAAAGAAAACAATTGTTTAAAACAAAAAAAAAATACATTTAGTTACACATTCAACCACCACACCTACTACCACATCTAGCATCATACCTATCACGCTACCAATGATCAGCATAATATCACCAACAACAACAGCAAACGCAATTCAGCCAATATTCCTAACAACAAGTACTGGACACTAAGAGTTACTTACGTATAACATAATTCGACACCAAATTAATAAACATATGTACGCACATAGCATCATAATTCGATACTAAATTGATAGGAGACTATATGACAGGAAGGAATCCAGGACTACAGAAACATCTAATGAGCTCAAGCTTACAGGACATCGTTCTAACCAAGGACAATAAGTATTCTCTAAAATAAAACGACTGTATTCTAAGTTCCCTTGCAGCTCTTTAATAAACCACGATTTATTAATATAAAAGAATACAAAGTCTTTTATTCACATTGGAAGATAGACTTACACGCTAAGTCTATAATTATGTATATATATATTTTTTTTCAATTTCTCAAAACCAATATATATTAAATAAAATATAATCTCGCATAAAAATAAGAAGATACAATAAAATGATGGCTCTAAATCAAATGTTAAATGTTGAACGTTGTTTATCAGCAATAACACAATTGCTTCAACAAAATGCTGCACAGCAGGAAACTAGTATTAGGCAGAAAATAGAGAAAGATCTAAAATACTTACAGCCATTTGAAGGTAATTCAAAAAAATTACCAGCTTTTATTGAGGCAAGTGATAGGGTACTAGCTGATTATGCAGGACAACAACGGGTAGCATTCAGAGTAGTTTATGATCTAAAAATTTTAGGATCGGCAAACAATTTTGTAACGTTCACCCCTATCATGCATTTCGACTTGGATTGAAATTTTCTCCGTTTGGCAACTTTGGTATCATGCGTTCCGTTCCCGTTCAGTTCAGCTTCGAAATTTACAATTCTGCCTATCATGCATTTCGATCGTAGCTCCGTTCTGCTAAGTTGCAATTTTTTTGGCGGAGAACTTTTTGTGTTTTAATTTGGCTGCGAAAATTTTATTATTTGCGTGATTTTTTTTGAATTTACTAAAAATGTAAGTAAAGCTTGTATTTAAAAGTTGTAAAACACACGATATTTCCAGTTTTTGCGCTCTAATGATGTTTTTTGATATGCTCTCAGGTCAAAAACAACAACACCAGAGCAATACGAAAAATTGGCTGATATAATGGCAACCAAAAGAGATGTTGCGCAGGGCTTCCAACAGCGACCGAAGGAAGAAGTGAAGGAGTTTTGGGAGGAAATTGCAAATGCCCTAAATGCACTTGGTCCACCATCAAAAGACTCCAGCACATGGAAAAAGGTATTGTACTACTGAAAATACATTTTCTAAATACTTCAAACGTTTTGTTACAGGTGTGGATTGACTGGAAGTGCTTTATAAAATGCAAGCTGTCTGCAAATAAAAAGGAAATTATGAGCACAGGTGGAGGTCATTGTCGTTTGCAACGAATAAGCCCACTTGAGGAGAAGGTTATAGTTTTGACGGGGTTGGAAACTTGTACAAGTGGAATAAGAGGTGCGCGGGAATATGGCGATAGTGCGCAGGTACAAGACGTTGCCCAAACCCCCGAAATGGACATTTCCGCATGTTCGGAGGATCGAAATGAAATTCCTTCATGCAGCAGAGTTAGCAGCCAGCGCAGAGAAACAAGAACTGATAAGGAGAGCGCTTCTTCCTTACTCAAAGAACAAATAGCTCTCCAGAAAGAATTTTACGAGGACACCAAAAACCATAATGAAGCTACGGTTAGTAAAATAGAAGAAGTGGTTACATATTAACGTCGCATGAATCTTTCTTTAGAATGTATGGCGGACGCCGCAGTGAAGGAACTACAAGAACAGAAACGTACTCTTCGCCTTTCAATTCTCATCTTAGATGCGCTCTCCTCCTCAACCAGTAATATCGCCGCGGATAAAGATTCCATACTTACGTTTAATAAAAATAATAACAATATAAAAATTTTACTTTTATTTATTTTCTTTGAACAGCAGTAATTTATGTGTTTTTGCTTTGTTATGTTCCAGTTTCACATATTTCAAGGCAAACAGCTGATTTCGAAAGAGTTATAACTCTTCCTCTTCTTCTTTCAATCCAATTGCAACACATGATACCTATTTTCGACTACGGCGGAGCGTAGAGCAGAAACGTAATCGAAATGCATGATAGGGGTGGTTGAATCCTCCAGATAATTGGGATGGATGCAAAATAAAATTAAAACAGCACTTTAGGCCAACAAAGGACCAGATGACTTTGACCAACGACATCGCTAACCTTAGGGTGGGTAGTATCGGTGAACTTGGTAGGAAAACAAAAGAATCAGTGGATAATATTACCGAATATTGTGCTTTGAGTGAAACAGGCGGTATGATGAAAGAAATATTTTCAAGAATGCTTATACAAAGAGTAAAGCAACTTGCAGCAGGGACTTTTGCCTATATGATACGGAATATAACGACATGGGCCGACATGACAAATACGATCCACAATTTCATAGGGCTGGACGATGGAAATTTAAATCCTATATTTTTAGCAAGAAACAGAAATTCAAACCAAATGGCTCAGAAAGCAAGAAATTTTAATGGTAACCAAAATCAAAATAATCAAAGAATAAACAACTTTAGGAGACAAAATATTGGCGATCAAAACAATGATCGTTATTATGCACAAAATAATTCGGGGCGATACTCCCAAAGAAATACTAACTTTTCAGGGCAAAAAATTATCATTCAAATAATCCACAGAGACAAACTAATTATCGGACAGGAAATTCAGGCCAATATACAAATCAATATCGCAATAATAATATTAATAATAACGGCTATGGTAATCCAGCAGGACAAAATATACAGAACGGCACTCGACAAACAAGACGTTCAAATGGCCCAACACCCATGGACGTTGATGCTGTGAGCAGGACAGAGGAAACGGATAACAACGAGGAATTTTTTACCAATTAGCCTCGGAAAATCAAAATAAAATATTAATTTCTACTTTGCTTTGTTTAACAAAAAAAAAGACAAAAAATGGTGTGCATTGGTAGACCCAGACAATAATTAGTACACTGAATGGTGATATAAGAGCTGTCTCAACGAAATAGTTAAGACACCATGTCCGCTAGAATTTAAATACCCTCACAATGCTAGGATGAGATGGTTGAAAATAGACTTTGAAAAACCGTACGATCTTCTACTAGGAAACGATTTTATATTTAATAATTTCAATATAATCGATATTCGAGTTTTATTCAAAAACTGTCCAAGAGCAAGTATATGCAAGTTAACGATAGCCTCCGCATAGAAACCTTACCATAACTGTAAATAAAATTGAATCTTTGCACTTTGCAATTACATTGTCTCATAAATTAGAAATATAATTAACGTTTTTGATTATTTAAGAATTCGATATGCTTTTTCCGTTCTGAATCCAAGAATCCATTATTATCAAAACAATATCGCTCCCCCTCACAAGAAGGCATAACAATAACAATTGTAAAGAAAACAGAACGCTTAACGTTCTGCTGAAATTTGCTGTCACAGCTAAAATTGTAATTAACTCTTTGTTCTGGATTCAATCAAGCTGATGCTTACACTTCAGCTTTAATTTTAAATAAATAAAACCAAAATGTATATATATTGGTATTTCAGAAATAAAGATTTGATTTGTATCTGACAATCCACTCGAACCACACGTGTTCTTATTTCATCCGCGCGTTCGCGGATATAAAACTTATATTTTTTAAATTTGGCAAACTTTACCACCTAGTTGGCAGGAAATCCAAGCTATCAATACAAAACAAACTGTTATTATATAATCAAATCCTAAAGCCAGTTTGGACCCACGGAGCCCAACTATGGGGTTGCTCAAGTCAAAGCTGTATTGCCAGCATTCAGCGCTTTTAAAGTAACGTACTAAGGACTTTAGTTAATGCTCCTTGGTACATTAGATCTGCTGACCTGCACCGTGATCTAGGCGTGAACTCAGTGGTAAATGAAATCTCCAAATTAGCAAAGTCTCACGAACTGAGTCTTAGACAGCACGTTAATGAGGAAGCCTCCAGACTCATCGAAACTGCTGGGCGAGAAATCCGGTTGAATCGCAAGAAGCCTTCCGACCTAGTAAGACAACAGTAGCAGCAAATGTATTTCTTAACATTTAGCTTTTAAGTATCTCTTCTAATTGTCTAGACCAGAATTGTTGTTAGTATTTTAGTTTTATATACTAGGTTATTGTATTATATTGTGGCAGCATTATAAATATGTAAATTATATATTGTGGTAACATCATAAATCTGTAAATTATGTATCTTATTATAAATAAAGGAGTGTGGCAGCACGATCTGCGGCCATGTTGAAGATAAAGAAGAACGAGTGCAGATCATTTAAAAAGAGCGTCCAACATAATAAAATTGTTTAAAATATCAGAAGTGGTTGTATTGCGCCCAAAATGTCATCAAACGAGGATTCGCTTAGTTTATACACAGTTGAACAATTAAAATCATGGTTGCGTTCGCTCAAACATAAAACAACAGGTAGTAAAGCCGAACTAATTGTTCGCCTACAAAAAATTCCTGAGGAGCTTCGTGGAAATTTTCGAAACTCCATGGTTGACGTTGACGCTGACGTTGACTGTACGCAAGCCATCATTGCGGAAAAAGAACAAGCTGATGAAATCAACGAAGGAGCGAGCAGTATAAACATCACCGAGGAGTGTGGTGAATTTAGCAATGGGATTGTACCACAATATGACGCAAGTAATCAAACGAGTGTTGAAAAGAAACAAAAAGAGTGTGATGCAAACGAGTGGCGACTTTTAAAAATCGAATTAGAATTGTTGAAGCGTGAGTGTGAACTAAAGAAGATGGAAAATGAACTTCTAATGAGAGAAAAAGAACAGTTGAGAAATAGTGATAATCAAACAAAAAACATTTCCAATAAGCAAAAGTTCGCAGATGTTAAAGAACTTATATCTGAATTTTCTGGTAGTGGTGAATGCCTTAAGCTATGGCAAGCACAACTAAAAAATATCCAGAGTGTTTACCAACTTGATGATAACAACCTAAGAGCATTAATTGCAAATAAATTAAAAGGCAATGCGCTAAAGTGGTTACATTCTCGAGATGACTTGATTTTAATGCCAATCGACAAGTTCTTAAAGGAAATGAGCTCGCTGTTTGAAGAAAAACAAGCAATTTGATGCTAAAGAAAAAGTTTGAAATCAGGCAGTGGTTGACTACCGAATCGTTTCGAGAATATTTCCAAGAAAAACTAATTCTGGCAAATAGAATTCTAATTGGTGAAGATGAACTTGTAGAATATCTAATTGATGGTATTCCGGATAACACTTTACGTTCGCAAGCTAAAATGCAACGATTTCATGACAAATATGAATTGTTAGAAGCGTTTAGAAATATTCAATTGCCACGATATATATCAAAGAAAATGACAGCAGACAATCAACATGAGCAGTCGAATAATGGACAACAAACAACAAGAGTCGTGAGATGCTACAATTGCAACTCCGTTGGCCATTTAGCAAGTGTATGCCGAAAACCCAAACGAGAGCTTGGTGCTTGTCATGTATGCGCTGAAGTTGGCCATTTAGCAGCAAATTGTCCACAAAGGAAGAGCCGCCCTGTACAACATGTCACAGAATTGATGGAAGGCGATGAATATGTAAGGTTTTAAATTATGTATTTATTAATTCTAAATTTACTTATAAAACTTTATTAGGATCATTAATTGATACGGGAAGCCCCATTAGCTTTGTTCGCCAACAGTTCGTACCAGATGTAGTAATAAACAGAAAGAACAATGTATTTTTAAAATATAGTGGTATAAACAAAAGTCCATTATCTATTGTCGGAAATGTAAACAGTTTTATTTTTTTCAAAAATAAAAGAATTGAATTAACGATGTTAGTTGTAACAAATGAAACAATGACTCATCCAATTATTTTAGGAAGAGACTTTTAAGTAAATCTAATTTAAAATTAGAATGTAAAGAAATAGATTCGAATTTCAAAGTCGAAAATAACACATATGATGAAGAGTGTCAAAGATTAATGAAAATTGAATTTGATAACACTAAATTTTCTGTGAATTACAATGAAGTATTGAAAACTGAAGCAAAAACTCCTAATGTTTATATAAAAATGATAATGTAAGTGTCTATGCAAAACAAAAATTTCTGCAAATATTTCAAGATTATTATATGTGCTGTAAGCGCCCCGATACGCCAAAAATTAGATGTGAGATGAAACTGTTGTTGAGTACAGAAAAACCTTTTAATTGTCCTCCAAGAAGACTGTCATACAGTGAAAAACAACAAGTTAGGGTTGTTTTAGATGACTTAATGCAAACCAAGATAATTAGGCCGAGTAAGTCAGAATATTCTTCCCCATTGTTTTAGTAAGAAAAAAACAGGTGATATAAGGTTATGTGTGGATTTTCGTAGTTTGAATAAGATAACATTGAAAGATAACTATCCCTTGCCTCTTATTGATGATCTGTTAGATAGACTAGCAAATAAATGCATTTTTTCGTTATTGGATTTAAAGAGTGCGTTTTATCACGTAGATATGGTTGAAGATTCGATTAAATACACTTCTTTTGTAACACCGATGGGGCAGTACGAGTTTTTGAAAATGCCTTTCGGTCTGAAAAATGCACCTTCAACATTCCAGCGGTTTGTTAGCCATGTTTTCGATGATCTGATTCGAGCAGAGAAAATTGCTATTTATTTAGACGATATCATGATAGCTACAAGTAATGAAGAAGAACATTTAGACATTTTGCAGGAAGTTTTTAATAAGTTAGTACAAAACAAATTGGAATTGAGGTTAGATAAATGCCGATTTATGGAGTCAGAAATACGCTATTTAGGATATAACATTTCGAGTAAAGGTATTCTACCGGATGAAAAGAATGTAGAAGCTATAGTGAATTTTCCTATACCCAGTAACACAAAAGCTGTACACAGTTTTTGGGCTTATGCTCATACTTTAGAAGATTCGTTAAAGATTTTTCAGAGAAGCTCAGCCTCTGTACAAACTAATAAAAAGAATGTTAAATTTACATTTGGGGAAGACGAGTTACAGTGTTTTGAGAAACTTAAAAATAAATTAATTGGGTCTCCTATCTTAGCGATTTACGACCCAAGAGATGATACAGAGCTGCATTGCGATGCCAGCTCTCGGGGATTTGGTGCAATATTATTACAAAAAAAGAGTGACGACAAATTTCACCCAGTCTTTTATTTTTCGAAACGTAGCAGCGAGCCCGAATCTAAATACCACAGCTTTGAGCTGGAAACACTTGCAATTATTTATGCACTTCGGAGATTTCGGGTATATCTTCAAGGATTGAAATTTAAGATAGTCACTGATTGCAATTCACTCATGCTAACTTTAAATAAGAAGGAAGTAAATCCAAGAATAGCCAGGTGGGCACTCGAATTGCAAAATTTTCAATATGTTCTCGAACACCGTAATGGAAATAGAATGCTCCATGTGGACGCACTTAGTCGCACTTCAAATATCTTAGTTCTTGAAGAAAATACGTTTGAGCAAAATCTGTCAATTTGCCAAAATCGAGATAGGAAAATTATTGAAATCCGGGGAATTGGAAAACAAGGAAAATGGTGTTTTTGAAATGCGGAATGGCTTAGTTTATAGAAAAAACGGACAAAATATACTATTTTATATACCAAATGAGATGGAAGAACATTTATTGAGAAAGTATCACGATGAAATGGGTCATATGGGAAGTGATAAAGTTTTCAGTGCTATAATAAAGTCATATTGGTTTCCCAAAATGAAGGAGAAAATTAAACAATATATCTCAAACTGCCTAAAGTGTATTGCCTTTTCCTCGAAGAGTGGGAAACATGAGGGCCTCTTACATAATATACCCAAAGGAAACGTACCTTTCGAAACTGTTCATGTGGATCACTTCGGTCCAGTGTCATTTAAACATTCTAAGAAAAAATATGTATTTTTGGTAATAGATGGGTTCACTAAATTTGTTAAGTTATATGCGGTGTGTTCAGCAGGCACCAGGGAGGTCATGAGCTGTTTAAAATTGTATTTTAGTAGTTACAGTCGTCCAAAGGTATTGATATCTGATCGAGGCAGTGCGTTTACATCAAAAGATTTTGAAAATTTTTGAAAACAAATAACGTAAAACATGTAAAAATTGCGACAGGATCGCCACAAGCCAATGGACAGGTGGAGCGCGTTAATCGTAGTCTTGCTCCAATGATAGCAAAATTAACCAGCGGTGGCTTTAATTTCAGCTTAGACAAAACTTTACCGGACATAGAGTATGCTTTAAACAATACGATGCATCGAAGTATAGGCACAACTCCAAGCGAACTACTTTTTGGAGTTTCACAAAGGGGAACTGTCGTTGACTTTCTCAGAGAAAGACTAGAAGAAAATGATTTGAATAATAATGAACGTAACTTAGCAGATATTAGGATAAGGCAGCAGAAAATATTTCAAAGTCTCAAAATTATAATAAATTGCTGAAAGATAAACATCGGACACAAAGAAAGTATATGGAAGGAGATTATGTTATGGTAAAGAATTATATAAGTAATCCAGGTGCATGTAAAAAGATTGCCCCCAAGTTTAAAGGTCCTTATAGAGTTTGCAAAATACTTCCTAATGACAGGTATATACTTAGAGATGTCGAGGGATTTCAACTTAGCCAAATTCCATATGAAGGAATATGGGAAGTAGCAAACATGAAGCCTTGGTTAAACCATAGTCTCCCTAATGAAAGCGTAATCGGGACGATTACATGTCAGGATGGTCGAACTGTGGCAGCATTATAAATATGTAAATTATATATTGTGGTAACATCATAAATCTGTAAATTATGTATCTTATTATAAATAAAGGAGTGTGGCAGCACGATCTGCGGCCATGTTGAAGATAAAGAAGAACGAGTGCAGATCATTTAAAAAGAGCGTCCAACATAATAAAATTGTTTAAAATTTAATTCCCTCGTTGCGGGAATTAATTGGCGCCCACGTGGGGCACGAGTCAAAAAGTACCTAGTATAGTAAAATTTATAAAAAGTTGTGTTATCAAAAAACCATAAAGGAAACAGCGGTAACAACAGCACCGGCAACACCAGCATCATTTATCGAGACTTATAACAAAGCCAACGAGGGAATACATTTGTAAGTTTAAATTAGAATATACTATATATTAGAAATGGGCAATAGCCCAAGTATTAAATATAAAAAACTGTCGTACTGCAATTTTTTAAGGGCGAACACGATACTAACAAATGTCCTAAACTAAAAAAACAAAGAAATAAAATAAATAACTAATTGTTTGTAAAACCAGTAAATCACATAATTAAGAGCTGCGATTCACCACCCCCGGGGGGACCTCCAGCTTATAACAATTTAAAATTCTCTGCGATTCACCACCCTAGGGATCCGTCAGAGAATTATAAAAAATTAATTTAACCAAAATATTTTTTAAATAAAAAAAAAATGCCAGACTCGGACGCCCTACCGAATAATTTGGACTATGACAAAATAGTTAAAAGGGTTTGCAATTCTAATAAAAAAAAAAAACATTTCAAAAAAATATATATCAAATTTCTTTCATGACGAAGATAAGAAAGTAAACTGCATGAACGCAGTATTTAATTACATAGGAAAAAAATAAAACAGCCACATTAGAGGACTATTATAATAGGGATTCTTTAGAAGGAAGAAAGTGTGGCTATGGTTCAGGTTTCAAAAAGCCTATACAAATAAATTAATAAAACAATAATTAAAGGCTCGATCAGCCATATAATAAAAATATATTGAAACTGCGATTCGCCACCGCAAGGGGGACCCTCCGGTTTATAAAAAAGCTTAATTCTGCGATTCTGAACTACAGACTCTCCAGAATAAAAAAAACACCTCTTCCTAGAAGAAGAAATAAAAATAATTTAAAAAAAACCTGAAACCAAAAATTGGACAAAATGGTTAACGGTGACGCTTTGACCGTAAACCTAATAACTCGCCATATTGCTGACAGTAATATAGCTTTACATGAGGAAGTAGAGCAATTACGCTCACAAATAGTAGTGAATACTAATAGTGCAACCGATTTTCTAACACAAACAATAGACGATAATATAGCATGTCAAGAATCGTTAGACGTATCCGTTCCTGAATTTACTGGTTGGATGAATTTATATGTTAGTTGGAGAAGGGCAGCGCTTAACGCTATGAGCCTATACGTGAAGGGCAGTAGAAAATACTTTGCTGAACTTACAATACTTCGAAATAAAATAACGCATGATGCAAACGATGCATTAACAAACCATGGAACAGTACTCAATTTTGATGCAATTCTATCTCGTTTAGACTTTGCTTATGCGGACAAACGTCTTGTACGAGGTAAATCAAAACGCTGGTAGTCAAATTACTCAGTCTGCATTGTCTGCCTAACATCCGACAAGCAGAACATAGTAACCCGACCCCAACAGCGAAAACCGTGGGATTCGCTGACTCAACGTCTACGGCGGGTAGCCACAGGTAGAGCAGCGACGATAGCGTAGGTTAAGCTATAGTTGTAAGTGAATTGTAAGTTTAGTTTTAAAATAGGACTCAACAAAGAAGACACTAATAATAAAATAACTTACGATTTTGTTATCACAAGTAATATCGAAGTAGAGATACTATATCACATAAAATAACTTGTATATAATTTAAAAAATAAATATTTTGTTATACAGTGTACTGTACTAAGCTTAAGAATGCTCAGGAATGCGGTACAAAATTTCGAAAATGTACAAGTATCACACCACCTTTACAGCTACCCACTACAAGAACGTCAAACTACAATTAAGGAATTTAACCACGCTACTGACACGCCACTAACAATATCCGTCGCTGCCGACGTCTCGCTCTGCTGGCGCTTAAAATATTAAGTTGGTGATAATGTAAGATTAGATTTAAGTTTCACTTTTAATTCGGCTGTTCACTCTGTTAGTTGGATATTACTCCAAAAAGTAAAATTAAATACAAAGTAAGTTAAATGGCGCCCAACGAATTGGAGAACTACGTCATCATACAGCCTGAAGGAGCCTGCAGTGGAATTTTTTAAATCATCCTCCTAGCCGAATTAACTGTCCATCTGATCTCTTACCCATTCATGAGGAAGAGTAGCGTGCGAGATAGTCGCCATCGGGGGAACCGTAGTAATGACGAAACGGATTAAATGGGACACTTCTTCCAGTCATGCACTTTTTAATGTAAGATGTTAATTTTAAGAATTATAATTTTGATTTCGCATTATTTAATTCAATTTACTAATAAAGTGAATAACAATAATAATTTTAATAAAAATTAAAGTTTTGACAGAGGAAATACAGTTACTTCATGTTTACAAAGACCGCAATATCAGCAAACACAATTTAGAAAGGACTCAATACAAACGAGAAGACAGCACGTTGAACCAATGGAGGTAGATAATTCAATATTAGAAAATTTTCCAACACCAGCCTAATCAAAAGATTATCGATAATAAATATTACAATAGTAGTAAGAAAAGTTAGACTATTGATAGATACAGGAGCCGAAATATCAGTAATAAATACGAATATATTACCAAAACAGTTCGACTACAGCTCTCAGGCGAGTAAGTTCGTTAATCAACCGTCTAAGCGTAAACTTGAAATAAGTGACAAAAGTTGAATTAAGTGATTAATACTCTCATCGCGCACTGGTGTAAAGCCTAGTCTAAGTAATGAATGATCCGCCCGACGCGGACGGGATTCCGCCGCTCCTCCCCCAACCATATCAAAAAATTAATTAAAGTGTTTCCATTCCTTATCAAAAAAGTGATCGACGGTACATGCGGGCAAGTCGGCGTGTGCAAAAAATCAGAGGTGGCGATATCCTCATAAAAACAAAGAACCATACACAAGCTCAAAAACTCGAAAAACTAAAAAAATTTATCCCCTTACATACAAGTAAAAAAAAAATAATGATGTCTAATCTGAATTTCACCAAAGATGTTGTCTACTGCAACGACCTTCGTAGAATACCCGAAAACGAAATCTCAGATGAACTTAAAGATCAAAGCGTAAGTAAAGTGCGAAAAATTATGCGTAAAGAAAACAATAATGACTCAACACTTGTGGAAACCGGTTAAATAATTTCAATGCTCTCACTCTACTGACACAATCTCTATCGGTTACGAAAAAGTACGCATCCGACCTTTTACATACCCCTGCCTCTACAATGCAAAAATTGTCACCGCTACGGACACCTCACGAAATACTGCTAAAACCAAAAGCTAAGCTCAAATTGCTCGCAAACGTTTCATACATCACCAGACGCTGTTGAAAAGTGCCACTACCCGTCCGCCTGCCATAACTGCAGAGAAAAAAACACCAGCTTCGCCGACCACTCACCTTACTTTAGAAGCTGCCCTATATTTATTAAACAAAAGGAAATTCAGGCTATTAAAATACTTCAAAAAGTGGACCACAAAACTACCCACACTATATAAGTTAACATAGCAGCTAGTAACCCATATGCTGTTACTCTTGAAATATGTACTGGGTTAATTTGTCTAACTAGAGCGCTAAAGATCATTAAATTAAATGTTTTTGATAACACAGTATCAAAATCGGCTTAGCACTTTATTTGTTTTTACTTGTGCGGGCGGTTTAAAACAATGGGACTTTGCTGAATGCGGAATTACGGTACATCAATAGCATGATGTGCAATAATAGGCTAGAGTTAGAAGCATTTAATATTAAGTAATCAGTTGTAAAGTTGGAGTTGAAAAAGCGAGTCATATCGCAATGAATAAAAAACCCAATAACAAAACGATTTGTAACTTATATAATGAAATATGAACATACTATTATTTCGCAGCATACTGTATGTTAACATGGCATATGTTAACTTTGCCGAAACAATAAAATAATTCATCAGCAATACTTACAAATGCAGGTAGAGCGGATATGGGACTCAAGTTACACAATGTTTCCCACAGCACTGCCCAGATGCACTGTCAGCACACGCGCCACCTAAATTCGCGAATTCGTGGAATTAATTATGTTTTACCCGGTGCATTTAGCTAAGTTTTTAGATTAAGAACATTGTAAGATTCAGTTTTATAATAAAGTTATAACGAGAAGGTCGTGCAGACCGAAAAACGATTTTTTTCTTTAAATAAGCAGGAAAATCGTTAAGTGGCGCCCAACGTGGGGCCTAGTAGTAAATCGTGAGTGAAGTGCAGGGAAAAAGGACACGGTAAAGTCCTTACCGTGAACCAGGAAGGACTAATAAAAGTCTACAAGGAAACCGGCTCACCACGGACTTCAGGTCCATAACGTCGTAACAAACGCCAGGACGAAGGAACTTCAGCACTAGGCCCCAGAACCCGGTGACCAAAGTCACCATCCCAGGAAAAAGTGTGCAGGAAAGGGCCCCTCAGTAGGAAACAAACAGGAGATGCTAGACATCAGCCGCCGCACCATTATTTTAAGTATTCTAATGTAAGTCATCTATTATAATTAAAATAAGTGAATTTGAAAAAAAAAACAAAAATAGTGAATATTTAAAACGAATTAAAAAAGTGGAACTAAATAGGAATTAACAAGCTTTTGTTGAAAGTGGAAGAAAAAATATTTTTAGCAAAACTATCTCAAAAATTATTTGAATTGGAATTGTAAAACGAAAGTAACAAGTGAAATTTAAAGGAAGAAAATTAATTTAAAACAAAAAAAAAATATTTAAAATTGAAAAGGAACGTTTAATTGCGTATAATAAATTCTAGGGTCAGTTTTTAAAACAAGAGAACTTAAACTTAAATATATACAACTAATTAGTTTTAGACATCCTAGTTTTAATATACATAAACACGTTTATAACTAAACAAAGGCTTGTACAGCCAATAACTTACTAAAACCAAACCATATAATATAGCTTAATTCTGCGATTCCCAACACCAGGGACCCTTCAGAATAGAAAAGCCCTCCTTCCCAGAAGGAGTAATAAAAGCAATAATAATCCTATTCATAAATAAGGGCTCGTACAGCCGATAACTTAATTCAAATCAAATATAATATTTGCTTAATCCTGCTAATCCTACGGGACCCTCCAGGATAGAAAAGCCCTCCTTCCTAGAAGGAGTAACTAAAATAAATAAAAATAAAACAAATTAGATTCGTAAGATCAGTCAAAATTCAAGTCAAACTTTTAAACATATTTAAGAAATATGGCTAATCCTTCAAACCTCGTCCGACCACCCGTGCTCAGCACACTCCCTCCTCAACCAGCTCCTACCACCTCGAACACATTTAACATGGACCAACTGACGAGTATAATAACAGGGGTTGTAATTAACATTTTTAAACAAGAAGGGCGAAACTTAGTTCAAGCCGCCCTCAATCCAAATGCGAATTTCTCAGATTTTTCCGATATTTCAATTGATTCTAACTTCGCAAATAACGTTAGCGAATTAGATAAGATACCGGACGTAGTGAGATGTCTCCGGGAATTCTCGGGAAACCCAGGGGAGTTCAACTCCTGGAAGAAGAGCGTAGACCGGATCCTCCAGATCTACGAACCACAAAGAGGAACCCCCAAATATTATGGGATCCTCAATGTCATTCGCAATAAGGTTGTAGGCAATGCCGACATTGCTTTGGAGTCATACAATACTCCGCTCGACTGGAAGGCCATCAACAGATGTCTGACGCTTCACTACGCAGATAAGCGCGATTTGGGTACACTGGAGTACCAAATGACTTCACTTGTGCAGGGTAACCTCACAATCTAGGAATTCTACCAGCGAGTGTACTCTCACCTTTCTCTGATCCTTAACAAATTAGGATGCATGGAAGCCGGCGCCGAAGCCGTACATTTGTTAACGCGCACATATAGGGATAAAGCCCTTGATACCTTCATTCGAGGGTTAAGAGGAGACTTACCCAGACTACTTGGCATGAAGGAGCCAGCGGATCTCCCCCAGGCTCTCCATTTATGTTTAAAACTAGAGAATCAGAACTACCGTTCACTCTACGCCTTAAACAGCAATACCCAAGCTAGAAAAGGCCAGGACATTCGTCCACCCCTTCCCCCCAGAAGGATTAACAGCGAATTCTACCCAGAATTGGCATACATTCCCAATTCAACCATGCCCTATAGAACGCCACAGCCGAAGTATCAATACCATCAACAGCTAACCCCATATACGCAACAACCGAATAATCCACCACCGCGACCTTTACAAAAACCCTTACCGCGACCAGAACCGATGGATGTCGATCCATCGCAGCGTACCAGAAATATCAATTACATGAACAGACCACGTCCCGTTGACCCGACCAACAAAAGACCTCCGACTGGTAACCCGCCAGTACCAAACAAAATACAGCGGAATTACCACATAAATTCAGACCCCGTGCAAAGCCCAAATCAAGAGGAATATCCTCAGACGCCAACTGACCAACACACAGATAATGACGTTGACTATTATGATGAGAGAAGACAGGACGACAACTATATTGACACTACAGATTTACATTTTTTAGAATGAATCACTCTTCGCTGCCTTACTTCAAATGCAGGTTGAAGAGTGGAAATATAGTGAAATTTCTAATAGATACTGGATCAACGAAAAATTACATACAACCTTCTATCGTGCCCAATCCTATTAAAAATGAAACAAATTTCTTCGCCAAATCAATAGCAGGAGACATTGAAATAAAGGAACACACTTTTATAAATCTTTTTAACGCAGACACCAAATTGAAATTTTACCTTCTTCCATCATTGCGCTCGTTTCATGGTATCCTTGGAAATGACAGTCTTAAAGATCTCGAAGCTGTTATTCATGTCAAAGGAAATTTCATGGTAATAAAAGGTAATACTACAGTAAAGATCAATCAGCTTGTATCAAAGTCAGTAAACGCAATTAATATCGAAAAGGATCACATGACACAAAATCAACAGACCAAAATCAATAACTTAGTGGAAAAATTTTCACAACTCTTTGCAGAACCTAACGATAGACTCACTTATACTACAAAAGTCATAGGCGAAATTAGAACAAATAAGGACACCCCAGTATATACAAGATATTATCCCTATCCAATGGCGTTAAAAAGCGAAGTAGAATCTCAAATTAAGAAAATGTTAGATGATGGTATTATTCGGCCATCAAGGTCACCGTATAACTCACCCGTTTGGGTTGTAGCAAAAAAACCCGACTCACAAGGCAATAAACAGTATAGAATCGTAATCGATTACCGCAAGCTTAACGCAATTACTGTAGCAGATCGCTACCCAATACCCCAAATTAACGAAGTACTGTCTCAACTTGGACACAACAAATACTTTTCCGTGTTAGATTTAAAAAGCGGATTTCACCAAATCCCACTCAAGCAATCCGATACTGAGAAGACC
Organism: Bactrocera tryoni; assembly: GCF_016617805.1. NCBI lineage: Eukaryota > Metazoa > Arthropoda > Insecta > Diptera > Tephritidae > Bactrocera > Bactrocera tryoni. The sequence goes on along the minus strand of NW_024395927.1, from coordinate 14,185 downwards.
GCCTTCTCAATAAATAATGGTAAATACGAATTTACGAGATTACCATTCGGACTCAAAAATGCCCCTTCAATATTCCAACGCGCTCTAGATGACATCCTTCGTCATCATATTGGCAAGATATGCTACGTGTATATTGACGACATAGTCGTATTCAGCAACTCCGAACAGGAGCACGCCCTCCATCTGCAGCAAATTTTTAAAACGCTTGAAGAAGCCAACATGAAGATACAGTTGGACAAATGCCATTTTTTTAAGGACTCAGTCGAATTCTTAGGTTTTATTATCTCATCAAAGGGAATAACAAAAAACCCTGTAAAGGTGGAAGCGATAGCTAAGATACCTTACCTCGAAACCATCAAGCAACTCCGCTCATTTTTAGGTCTTTCCGGCTATTACCGCCGCTTTATAAAGGATTACGCCAAGTTGGCCAAACCTTTAACGTTACTCTTAAGAGGGGAAGAGGGACGTATATCCAAAAACAAATCCGCTAAAATAAATATTGAATTGATGATGAAGCAAAAGATGCCTTCAACAAAATTAAAAATCCCTTATGTCCGATGATGTTGTACTCTCATACCCTGACTTCAGTAAGGAATTCCATTTGACTACCGATGCTTCAAATTATGCCATCGGTGCAGTCCTTTCACAGGATAAAAACCTGTTGCCTTCATTTCCAGAACTCTCAATAAAACAGAAGAATCATACGCTACAAATGAAAAGGAATTTCTGGCCATAATATGGGCCTTAAACAATTTTAGAAACTACCTTTATGGCTCAGCCAAAGTGAAGATATTTACAGATCATCAGCCTTTAACGCAGGCACTTAGTAACAAAAACAATAATGCGAAGATGAAACGCGGCAAATCCATTCTAGAGGAATATAATCATGAACTCCACTACAAACCAGGTACAACTAATGTTGTTGCCGACGCCCTATCAAGAATGCCACCACCCGAACCAATAAACTCCTTATCCATAACCCAACACAGCGACGAGAGTTCTTCTAACAATTTAATTTCTCATGTAGAAACTCCTATAAACGTTTTTAAAAACCAACTATTTTTAAACATAGGTACGACTTCAACCTACCAGTTTAAAATAGTATTCCCTACGTACCACAGACACATTTTAGAAGAACCAGGATACGATTCAGAAATACTAATAAACCGCCTCAAAAGATACCTTAATCCCTCTGTAGTTAACTGTATAAAAACAGATGAACGCATCATAGGGAAAATTCAAGAAATATACCCAATACACTTTAGCAATTACAAAATCCGATTCACACAGCTCCAAGTTCAGGACGTGACAAACGAACAAGAACAGGAAGAAATCATAATCAAAACCCATAAAAGAGCACATAGAAACGGTCGAGAAAATAAAATTCAAATCCTCGAAAATTTCTACTTCCCATCAATGACGAAAAAATAAATAGCATAATTCAACAGTGTTCAGTATGTAAAAAAAATAAGTACGATCGTCATCCTAGCAAACCAGAATTAGGTGAAACGCCTATACCCCAGTATCCAGGATAAATTTTACATATCGATATCTACATAATAAGCAAAAATATAGTCCTAACAGCAATAGATAAATTTTCGAAATATGCGCAAACCAAGCAGAGAGCATGTTAAAGAACCTCTTCGTGAACTACTCTTTCAATTTGGCGTACCTGAATCGGTCGTATTTGACAATGAAACATCCGTCAACTCAGCAACTATAAAATTTTTATTGGAAGACACACTTAACATAAAAATTTTTAAAACACCGCCTTATGCAAGTTCCGTTAATGGTCAAGTAGAGCGTTTTCACTCGACACTCACGGAAATAATGCGTTGTTTAAAAGCAGAACGAAATTTCAATTCATTCGCCGAACTTCTTGACAATTCCGTATACGAATACAATTATACAGTTCACTCAACCACGAAAAAGAAACCAATAGAGGTATTTTTCGGTAGAAGAGTCTCCACGGATCCAAATCAATTCGAAAAAGCAAGGGAAGAAAATATCTCGGAATTAAAAACAAGCAAGTAAAGACCTTTCTTATCACAACAAAAAACGACATCCCATAAAAATTTACCACCCAGGAGAAATTATTTATGTGAAAATAAACAAAAGATTAGGTACAAAAATCTCTCCAAAATTTAGAAAAGAAATAGTAAAGGAAGACAAAATTCAACAATTTTAACAGAATCAGGAAAAATAGTCCATAAAAGTAATATTAAAATCAAAATTAACCTCTCTCTTTCAGATGTCTTTTAATTTACGATGCCACTGCGACAACGGACATCTACGACTACTCGAACGCACAATTAGTTACAATAAATGACGGACTAGCAAAAATTCAGAACGGAGCCTTTAGACTAATACACGTAATAGACCTTAACAAATACGAACAATTTCTGACGGACATTGGTAAATTCGTTTACTCGGACATACCTAAAGACACTATCCTATATCCTATCCTAGAGCACGAACTAACCCAATCCCTCCAAATCTTAGAAACTATTAAACCGGTTGAAAAAAGATCTAGAAGATCAATAAATATTTTGGGAACGGCTTGGAAATTAATCGCCGGATCCCCCGATCATGAAGATCTGGAAATAATATCCAGTAACCTAAATGAAATTAATAATAATAATAATAAACAAGTAATTATAAATGACATCTTTAACGAAAAATTAAATAACGTAACTAAAATAGTAAATAAACTTTTTAATAATATAAGAAAAGATTCGGATGTAGAAAATGATACAATTATTAATTTACAAAATAGAATAAGACTAATAAAAGAAGAATTGATTAACGTAAAATACGCCATACAATGGGCGAAAAAAGATATATTGAATACATTATTGCTAAATAAAAAAGAAATTGAAATTGCTTTAGAAAAAGTAGAGAATGATGAAATTCCATTTAAAAATGCGGAAGAGGCATTAGAATTATCGAATACTAATATTGTTAGCAAAAATATGAAAATTTTTTATCTGGTAAAAATACCACTAACTCTTAAGGAAAATTTCCAAAAAATTATATTAAGACCTGTTCTTAAATCTGATAAATCTATTATTAATATTGAATATAACAAAATTTTAAAAGGAAAAAAGAAATATATGGAATAAAAGAAAATTGCGATAGCTTTAAGAAAATTGAAATTTGTAAACAAAATCAAGTAATTAACATAAGTAATAATACCTGTATACCTAGAATAATCAGTAGTCATAATTCAACTTGCACCAAAAGTAAGCGGCACCACATTCCACAAATTGAAGAAATAAAAACCGGAATTTTACTACTTAATGGCTTTCAAGGACACATAGATGCTGACGGAACGATCAAAAACTTGTCAGGAACGCAGCTCATTAATTTCAATAATTCAACGCTGAAAATCAATGGTCAAGCTTATATTAACCTCGATTTAATTCCACTTCCCGCTATCCCAGCAGTCCTGCAACCCGCACCAATTGAGAAAAATAGAATTGAATTACTATCACTAGAAGCTTTGAAAGAACTCCACATAAGTAACATTCGAAGAATAAATCTCCTGAAGGCAGCAACTATATCCAACGGCTCACTTTCGCTTGGAGCAGTTGCAGCTACCTCCATCGTCACAATAATTTTTGCAAATTTTGGAAGAAATCTCAAAATAAAATAATCATCTCATCCAATAGCGATGCTAATCAGATCCCGGCAACAAACCTCAGGATGAATCAAATCAAAGATTCCCCAAATGATCAGCCAACATACATAAATTTCAACAACTTACCTTATTTTTGACAACGCTCGAGGACGAACGTTTTTAAGAGGGGAAGTGTTAACATGGCATATGTTAACTTTGCCGAAACAATAAAATAATTCATCAGCAATACTTACAAATGCAGGTAGAGCGGATATGGGACTCAAGTTACACAATGTTTCCCACAGCACTGCCCAGATGCACTGTCAGCACACGCGCCACCTAAATTCGCGAATTCGTGGAATTAATTATGTTTTGCCCGGTGCATTTAGCTAAGTTTTTAGATTAAGAACATTGTAAGTTTCAGTTTTATAATAAAGTTATAACGAGAAGGTCGTGCAGACCGAAAAACGATTTTTTTTCTTTAAATAAGCAGGAAAATCGTTAAGTTGTATAATTAACATCAATCATTCTTACCACTCACACTAACATTCTTAACTTCACCTAAATTATTTGCGTACTGTATATAGTCACATATTGACGTACACTGCCTAAAAAAAAAGTTATAAATAAACAATATTCATTTCAAGATAGACTCCATATATGAACTCTATCTTGAAACGAATCAAGTTTGTCTACACATTTTTGCTGACCAAGCAAATTCCTCTGGCATGTAAGCAAATCATGCAAATATATGTAAGTGTTTATATGTAACATGTATAATGCGCGCACATAAAATTAGTATATTAGCTGGACAGATAAAAATAAAGTTGAACTCAGTTAAAGATTGGAGCTGAGCAAAGAAACTTAGTGTCTTTATTTTCAACTGCAGCACCAAAACTATATACCTACATTCATATTAGCTTAAGGCCTCAGATGCCACAAATAAATAAATAAATATTTTGCTAAACAGTGTACCGTACCATGTAAGCTTAAGAATGCTCAGGAATGCAGGTACACAATTTGGCAAACGCATGACGCCACTTTACCGCTACCCACTAAAAGTGCGCCAAGCAAATATTACGGATTTTAATGACGCTACTAGCACGCCACTAAAATTATGCGTCGCTGACGACGCTCGCTCAGCCGGCGCTTAGAATATTAAGTTGGTGATAGCATAAGATAAGATTTAAGTTTCACTTTTAATTCGGCTGTTCTCTAAGTTGGTTGGACATAGAGCAATTTAGAATTTAAAATAAAAAAAGTATTTTTTATTTTATAATTGTACAGTTTTGACAAAACGTGTTAAAAAAGAAAATAAAACTTAAAATAAGTTAACTTATATAAGTTAACACAACAAATATTTATTTCAACATAACAACATTCATTGCACCCATGTCGTAGTTAAAGTTCAACAACATACATTTGTTAAAACAAACATCCACTGCAACTCCCAGAATCGATCGACATTGTTGCTGATCAATAAATAATAATGAAAATAAACAATCATCCTCTTCAATATATTGTAAATTCTGCTGACCATTCAACATCCGATAAACTCTGCCGTTAAGAACGCCGACGCCGCTGCCGTTGAATCACAGCTAGCTTAGGGTATTTTTAAGATACTATGTTCAGTTACATTTCTTAACTCAATAAAGAAAAACTTAACTGGCGCCCGAGCAGGGACCAACGAGGCTAGAAAAACTTAAAAGTTGAATTTCGTGGGACATCGGTGGATTGCAAGTCTTGTAAGGCAAGCCCAAATTAAATTTTGAAAAAAACGGATGGCTAATCTAACAAATGGCTAATGGCTAATCTAACAAATTAGATCTCCAATAATTAATATTGAAGAAAATACCCACAAACGACAAAGACAGATACAAAGACAAGTGACATACCAAAAAAATAAAAATATGGCCCAACCTGGCGATTTAAGAAATGCCATTCGGCAAGTTTTATATGAACAATTACCAATTTGATCTTACTAATGTAGAGTGTCAAGGAATTGACCAAGAGCACAGCACCTAAGTAATTTAGGAGAATTAGACAAAGTGACCGATATAGTAAAAAGTCTAAGAGAATTCTCCGGTGACACAGCCGTGTTTGGCTCATGGAAAAAAAGTGTAGACAGAGTTTTAAGAACATACGAACACACAGTTGGTATGGCAAAGTACTTTGGTATTTTGCATACTACTCGCAATAAAATAACTGGTAACGCAGACACTGCGTTATAATCGTACAACGTACCTTTAAATTGGAGTGGCATCTCCAAAGGCCTTATGCTACACTATGCAGACAAAAGGGATGAGTACATTAGAGTACCAAAAGACTACCATAGCACAAGGTTCTAACCAGTCTGTTGAAGACCGTCTATAAACATTTATCGTTGATCCTTAATAAAACAGGCTGTATGGAATTAGGCAGGGAATCAGAACAATTAATGACCAAGTACAGGGATAAAGCTCTTGATACCTTTATTCGCGGATTACGTAGAGACCTTTCACGTCTTCTTGGCATGAGGAGCCTGCTGATTTACCAACTGCATTGCTTTTATGTTTGAAGTTAGAAAATCAAGCATACCGTACCAATATAACTTTCCTATCGGCCATTATTATAGCAATAGTTGTAGTACAAAAATTCTGTATAAAACCAAAGGAAAACCTAAACCTGCAAATTGGAAAAGTTTCGACAAACATGAAACAAACAATTTTCCAAGATCCGTACAACCACAATTTAATAACATACCATTATTTTAAAGCTACTTGAGGACAAGTAGGAATTCGAGGAGGGAGAGTTAACACAACAAATATTTATTTCAACACAACAACATTCATTGCAACATTTCCAGTTACATTTCATTACTCAATAAAGCAAAACTTAACTTAAATAAATGAAATAATTAATTTTTACTCGTCTTTGAATACGGCCGATTCATTCAACAAAGGGAAGAGTTAAGAATTCTTGTGTAGACATTCTCACCGAAACTGCTGACAGCATTTGGTGCACATGCATAAACAAAAAACGTTTTATGGAATAGCTGTAACAGGAGCCGCTAGCTTTAAGCTTAGAATTAAGTCATGTTATATTTAAGATTAGTAATAAAGAGCAGAACAATTTTGGCATTCAAATAACAATATAACCAAACAAGACAGCCATCGGAGTAAAGTCGTTCAAATTATTGAAGACTAAACCAGAGCTAGGAAAGACTCCGATACCATCCCGTCCTGGGGAAGTGTTTCATATAGATATTCATTTCACTGATAAACATAATTTTTTAACCTGCGTAGACAAATTTTTAAAATTCGCCCCAGTTATTCCAATTGCATCAAGGGCAATTGTTGACGTGAAAAAAGCTCTATTACAAATCTTTAATTCTTTTGAAAATACGAAGAATGTGATGGTTGATAATGGAAAGTCAAAAGTCACAAACAATAACGTTAAGGATAATTTTTGAACAGAAATTTTTACAACCCCTCCTTTCCATAGTACAACAAATGGGCATATAGAGAGATTTCATAGCACCTTACTTTAACATGCGCGATCAAATTAAATGTTTGGTCAGCTGTTGTAATTCGATGTTCAGCTCGATGCATGAGCATTTCACATGAGCATGGGAAATGCTTATGGAAGTAATTAGAGACCGACGCTAACGGCAGCAGCGACGGTAAGAATAGTAGTCTAGCAGTAAGGTTACGAATTATTAAATAAACAGTTTTAGAACGAAACTCAACGTGTTAACACATTTCAAAGTAACTTTGGGTAGTCGACAACCCCGTCGCTACCATAGAAGGAGTTATAGAAAGGTTATCAAAAATAACTTACATACTAGTTATTGATGGAAATGTAGCAGTTTGGGACGAATATGACTACTGAACGCATCGAATGAATTTGAATAAATACCTTGCCGTCTTGCGGGAAATAGAAAATATATTTCACGTTTTTTCCCGATCACACATGACTAAAGTTCTTCATGCAGACATTAGTCAAATTTATTGATTGATTGAAACGGTGAAAATTCAGCATAGATAAGCGCGAAGCATAAACTGTTGAACATAACCACTGTAAATCTATAATGTAAGAAGGAATAGGCAAAAGTCTCCAATGATAAAAACTGGAGAGAATAAACATATATGTGTATATATGCATATGTGTGTGTAATTGCCTGGTATGCCACGATCGGCATCTGTCGTTAGTTTTAAGTCTTTCGTAGGAGGCGAGCGTGTGCAGACGTGAACAGTGAATAAATAAATGTCTATTTGAATCTAAATCTGATGTTCCAAGTATTTTATTTACATAGTTGTCTGTGGGTTTGCTGAAGTTACATGGTCTATTTTTGTATATAAAACAACATAAACATGATTGGAACTTCAGATTTCGCCGATTTTAATGAACTAAAATGAAAAACACAAGAATTTATAGGATCTAATGACAGTCATTTTTTCATTAACACTCAAATACAACAGCAGGTCGATAATTTGACTAAGACTGTTAATAAAGTTGTTGCTAATGCAAAAAAGGCGGACATTGACACTGGTCATCTTTTCGAATTACTAATGGCCCGAAATAAGGCAGTTATAAAAGATTTGGGCAATACAATTTATTCCATAGTTTTATTAATAATAATTTTGGATACAGATGCAATTTCGAAAATGTTGATCACTGAGTGCACATTTAATGTAAGCATAAGCGATATTGCAAGTTAAAATATTTTTAAAATGATGATGTTATATAGTTACATAATAGCCCTTTATACTTTACCTATACTTATCCTAATCGTACTCTTGATTCTAACTTAGTCTTACTCTTATATTTAATTACCTATGCTTACTCTTGTTTAAACTACTCCCACTCACACTTTACATACTTTCTTCCACTCTACACCCACACGTTCGCCCCCACACTAAACATACATACAACATATTCCCGAAGATACATTATTACCTCTACTCTCTCCTACACTCATTAATATTACTGTAAAATAGTTAAGCTTTTAGCTAATAAGAATTTTTGTAAAGAGTCAGTTGAATAAAGACACTTGAAAGAAGTAAACGTTCAACATCGTTTCTGGCGCAGTTGCGAACCTCACACGCACTGCAAATTTAAAATAAAGAGTTTTGGAAACAAATTTAAAATAAAAAGTTAGTTACATAAAGACATAACGTTCGAAAAGAACACGTGTTTTAAAATCAAATTTATTGTAATTAACGTGACTCGAAAAGAGGAAAGTTGAAGAACATATTTTCGGAAAGAAAATTTAAGAAAAATAAATTACTTTTAAAAAACTAAAAAAGTAATGAAAACGACAAAATGTTTCCATAAGAACTTTGGTTATATTGAAATCCAAAAGAAATTAAAAATTTTTTTTTTGATATATGTAATTGTAAGAAAAGAAAAAAACTGTAATCAAGAAGCCGTTTCAAAAAACAGTAAATAATCCGTTTTAGAGAGAAATCATTCTACGATTATTTGAATAATTTCTGGCACTCAAAGAGAGCTTACGGCAAGAAATAAAGTAAGCGAATCAAAATTAACCAATAAAAAACCACGAATAAAAAGCAGGAACCACAAGAGAGGTATTGAAGTTATTACACGACAACGAAGGCAGTAAGAAAAAAGGAAACTGTAAAAACAAATCAGAGCAGTACAACGCTTGCATGGAGATGTATGGTTAGAGCACAAGAGAACAGCACATTTTTTCCCCCCTCTCGTCAAGAACTCAAGGTCACCTTTGGCCGAATTCTTCAACGCTGCAGCAAATCTTGGAAGGAAAAGCAATTGGAAGTCAAGAGAAAGTTGGTCACACTTATGTCCATACATATAGGTGTATATGGATACGTATGTATATAATTTGCATTAAGAGTAATACAAACACACCTTTGTGTACAAGTTAACACATGACTCCCACGCCATAACTTCCACTCTAAACATCACTTCACTACGCTAAATCCATTCGCAGGGAACATGCGACATCAGCAGTTTTAGATGACTCCCATCAACCTTGAAGTCATTATGCTCCCACGCCAGTTGGCAGCGCTCGCAATCAGCTGCTAGCTGCCAATAGACTAAACAAACAAAGTCGGCAATAAAAGGAACCACAACGTATGAACAGCTGCGGTTCCAGTTTCCTACATGTTTTGTAATTCATAGAATTAAGTACATAGAATAAGGTATATGAACTAACACATAGGTAGCTGTTAGTTAAATTTTAAGTTAAGCCACAAAATTATATCCTCAATAAAGCTAGTAAGTCTTTAGCAGCCAAGCAATCAAGTTTGATTTTATTTAAAGTATACTTTAATAAGTTTTCAACCAACAACAGCCCACTTGGAACTGTTTGAGCTTGTTCACCAAGTCGAGCGAATAGCAAGTACAAACGCAACTGGCACCAGAGGACTTATTCAACTGGCGCCCAACGCAGCACAAAGGGACATAGAATCCTGGAAAAAAGGACACCACCCCACCTACAAAAGGACATGGAATTCTGGAAAAAGGACACCATGCTGAAACTCTTAGTGTAAGAATTATAATTAATAAAACAGTGAAAAGCTTGTTCAAAAAGCTTGTTAACAAAAGTTAATAGTTATTATTAAACGTTTTATCAAAAAAAAGGTGAAATAAGTTCAAAGTGAACGAAGCACATATTAGGGAACTATTTGATAACTTTGCAAGTAAAGTTACGCAATCGGTACAAGCAAACATAAATGAGATAACGGAAAGTGTGAGCAAGTTAGAAATACCAAATCAAGTAAAAGACTTGCGAAGAGCCTTTAGACATTGTTAAAACATTACCTGTATTTAACGGGAACGAGACACGTTATGTTTCGTGGAGGCAAGCGGCATTTGCCGCACACAAACTATTTGCGCCCTATAGAGGTAGCTCTAAATATGTATTATCAAGCCGTTGCAATTGTAAGAAACAAAGTTGTAGGCCATGCTGATGCCACGTTGGCCTCCTTTAACACGGTTCGCAGATAAGCGACCAATTTACCTAATAGAACAGGATTTATCGACTTTAAGACAAGGCCCCTCCAGTGTCACCAAATTAGATTAGATTAGAATAATTAGGTAGAGAAAAAATTAACTTTTATCATAAACAAAATAATTATGTCTCACGAGGGAAATTCCGAACTAATTACATCACTTAACGACAAATACCGTAGTGACGCGAGTGAGACGAGTCGTCAAACGACTCCACCACTGTCAAACTCGTCGACACACAAAAAAAGACAAGTATTTTTTAAATATTTTTATTTCTCTGAAATGTAAGTTGAATCTTCAGATTCAACTACATACATATGTACATATATAAGATATGCCGGGTCGTTGATGCTGAGGAATGTCAAGTCAGCACAACGGCTTCAGGTAAATTTAGGAAATAAGATTTTTGTAAAGAATAAAATGATGATTAATAAACTGGACGGCAAGCCGCTCAGTACGGTAAACCGGAGTTTTATTATATCGTAATTCGCGCTTCGTGTTTTTATATCTGGGTTGAATAAACCATTATGTAATATCTTGTTTTCTTCAAAACCAAGTAATCTGCCTAGTGCGCTGGCATTAGCCCAAGAACTTGTGTCAAATAATGCCCGATATGCTTTCGCAAACGCTTTCGAAAACTCCCAACACAAGATACAAAGATATAATTACTTTCCGTACTACCAAAGTGCATCTAATACAACGAATCAAACCCCTATGCCAATGAAGGTTGACCCAAGCACAAGGAGGTTGACCCAAGCCAAAGGATAGTATGAACATTTTAGAAAAGTTAATTAATTATATGCTATTCCTAGAATTAAGGATTTTTATAAAAATTTATTCAATGTTATTAATAAGAAAATTCCAAAGAAAAATACTATATTTGTATTACCACCATAAATTGCAGGAAAAAATTTCTTCTTTGATGCCGTTGTACATTATTGTATAAATTATGATCAAATAGGAAATTTTAATAGATATTGTACATTTCCTTTAATGGAATGTGTAGATAAAAGAATTATCTTATGGAATGAACCAGTGATGGAGCTTGCGGCTTCAGAAACATTAAAATGTATTTTAGGTGGCGATACATGTAATGCGAAAGTTAAATATCAAGGAGACGCAGTAATAATGAGAACACCTGTAAAAGTATTAAGTAATAATGATATATTTCCTAAAAATGAAGCACTTCGATCTCGAATGTTACAATACAATTGGAGGTCAGCTTCATTTCTAAAACATATAAATTTAAAACCAAACCCAATTTGTATTTATCATTAATTTAATAAATATGTGAAAACTTACATGTTTCTTTTTTTCTTAGAAGAATTAGGCTTATCAATAAGTTCAAATTGAATTTCTTCCAGTTTATCTCTCATATCGCTAATATTTCCAGTCCGTCGGTATTTCCAAACAAAGTTTCACCTGTTGTATACTTGTGATTAGCGTTTTCTTTGAAAATAACTTTTGTCGGACATGAAACGGCTACACCCTTAGTAAATGCAGAACCAGCATTATACGAAATAATATCTCCACATTTTACACGCCAATAACAGCAAGAATTTATAAAACTTGCATCTTCATTCGCAGGATTTAATTGCGGAGTTGCTTGAATGCCTACATGCACCTGTGGTTGAGCATGAAGTGATGTAGTTCCAGTACGAGTATTAAATGAACCATAATTTTCAATTTGTCGAATATATGTTGAATTAATTGTTTGACAAAATTCTCGAATATTTGCTTCTTTATCCAAACCTCCTATTTTATTTTATTTGAACGTGAACGAATATGTTCGGATTCCAATGTATTAGTTCGTCGCTTATCTGGAATATAATGCTCTTTCGAACTTTGAATTTCTCCACATTTAGGCGTATAAGAATAATCAATAACTGGTGTATTTATCATAGAATTTATTAAAAACTGATTGACTTTTTGGTCTATATGTAGCATTCCTTTATCCATTAATATGTAATCTGGTAATGTTTTTGGATCTAGATTTGATGCGTAATTCCACTGATGAACTCAATATTTTGATATAGATCGTGGTACGCACATTACATTACAAGCAGGATCAGTATAATATTTTCCAACAATATTACTTGGAGAAATATTATTAACTGACGTAGGTTTCATTGGATTCGTAGCTTCAGTTTCATATACACCATTTATTCCATTAAAATTAATATTCATACCGACAGCTGCTAATCCAATAGGAATATATTCGGATGTAGCAGATCCTGATAATGTAGTTCCTGTATCAGAAGCTGTACGAGTACCAAGTGGATAAACTTTGCACCAAACATGATCGACTAAGACCCCATTTGTAAGGAATTAGATTCTGCTTGTGACAAATAAAATGGTAAGAAATCAACTGGAATTAAAAACATTGGTGTAGTTGTCCAATGCATATGAGTATTATCTATTTGTGTTGTAGCCATTCCATAAGAATACAAAATACGTGTATTAGAAAAAGTCAATGCAGCGGAATTTCGTGCAAGGGACTTTGATAACTGGTTGCTGCCGCCGTCGTCGACCTCGGAACCGCGGGACCTATTTCTTCACTTTTGCTCAGTCAGTAAAAATAAATGATACTGAACACCGAAATCGAAACAACGCTTTTTATCGAACTCCTTTAACCCCAATAGCACAGAAGATCAATCCTTTGGGTCATCTAGACACTTTGAGCCTAAACTATCTTCATGAAATGAATGTGGAAAATGTGAATTATTTTGGCGCTCTTCAAGAACAAGTCAATTCTAAAACAATGGTTTTTATAGTTATAATAACAACAATCATTAACCTTTTGGTAAAAAAAAGGTAATTGAAAGGATCGCGGATGACCCTCCCTTAGAAAGAGAGGAGTTAACCCAAAAAACTGGCAGTCAAATTACTCAGTCTGCATTGTCTGCCTAGCAATCGACCAGACAACCCAATCCCAACAGCGATAAACCGTAGGATTCGCCACAGCTAGAGCAGTGACGGTGGTGTAGATTAAGCTATACGAGTAGTTGTAAGTGAAATGTAAGTTTAATTTTTAGAGACTCGATAAAGTACAGATCGTAATAAAATATCTTACATATGTACATACATACCAAAACTTTTTAACCTCAGAATCATTATACTCGTACAAAATTATTTTGCCAAAAAGCAATGATTTTGAAGGTTGTAATTTATAAAAAATACAAAAATAATCAATTTTAATTAATCTTAATTTTAGTTAAATTCAAAAAAAAACACCAAGTACGACAAATAATGGCCGAGCAAATAAAACTACCATCTCGATGCTTAGCCTCTTAACGCAAATAACTGCAATTGTCAGTTATGATTTAAAAATCAGTGGTTCAGCAAAAAATTTGTTGCAAACAAAACCACCTCAAGATTGGGAAAGGTGTAAGGATAAGTTAAGGCAGCATTACAAACCCACAAAAGATCAAATGACGATCACAGGAAATTTCGCTACTTTTGCTTAACAGTGCGGAGTTAAATAAAAGAAATGGTAGATAATAAACAGAATATAGTGCACTAAGCGAAAATGGTGACTGTCGAAGAGTCTGGCAACCACGAATGGCCATAGTTTTCCCCTAACAACAACGT
>NW_024395926.1:0-42221 GCF_016617805.1 Bactrocera tryoni | reverse complement strand
GAGAACCCTGAACCAGGTTCCGCTATTCTACTGGTAGAGCTGGAACTCTTACACTAGTTGGATCAAAAATAGAGCAGACTTTTGAGTTAGTTTATATTTAATGTAAGAATTGTAAAATATTGGGTCGGGTTATTATGACTTGAGAGATCGTATTTTAAGTATTATCCAAGCCGAAAAATATCTTTTCGATTCGGCCTAATTTCCACTCGTTTAGTCAGGTACATATTTTCTTTTCTTATGGCGACCAATTCCTCGACTGCAAAATTGCCTTGCGGATATTTCCTTTTTCTGCGTAATTTTTTATTTTTAGTTAATGCCGCCTGTTTACAATACTTAAATATACTTCCTTAAAATTGGATTCAGCAGGGGTTAGTAATCTGTGTATTGGGCGAGAGTTTAAACAACTTTCGGTGCGGGTTAATATTTTCTATTTTTGTGATAACTTTTAGTTGGATTTTTAAATTTGTTTCATAGATACCTGAATCGCCAATACCAGTGACAGCAAATGGCCGAGTTAGGATTGCTCATTTCTTTTAGCAAAGCTGACATTTTTCGGGTTTGTTGCGTCTTTTTATGCATAACGCAGATTTTTTTGTTCGTAAGAGCCAAAACTAAGTGTGTATATTTGGTTATTAAATACTATTTACTACTGAAAATGGGTAACATTAGTCGTACAGCAATGTCTAAGAATTGCTTAATCTGTCATCAATTGCCAGGATTCCATTTGGGACAATTAACGGATTTAATATTAGGTGTGTTTTATTTGACCATCACAAGCTAATAACTAAGTAATGGACAACTAAGATGCACTTAGCTTATTTCATATTTTCGCTTAAAAACGAAGTGTGTTGGCAATGCGGGCGGTAATAGTCAGCTGATATTCAATTTGTTGCAAAATGTCTGATGCGGAGAAAATGTTAGATTGAATTCTTCAATTTGTAAAAATTGTTGCTATATAAATATATAAATATATTTATTTTGTTCATTTGATGATATTAATACAGAAAATTATAACAAATATTTATATTTGTATTAATGTTAACTTAAAGAAAACACCAATTTTTTTTATTTTGGTTTGTTTACATTTTCATCTGTCAAAATGAACCTTATAGTACTTTTTTTGGAAAAATCATGGCTATTGTGAAAGCGATGAACTGGTTCAATATACAAGCTATGATAGGTTATGACAAGCCAACATAATTATGTTGGCTAAGTCTTCCATACAAAATAAGCTAATAGCTTAATTTGCTGTTCAAATAAAAAACTCCTATTAATAATGAACTTTTCTTCTGTGCTTGTGATTTATGGTTCAAAGCTTTATATTGTTCAAATAAAAAACTTCTATTAATAATGAACTTTTCTTCTGTGCTTGTGATTTATGGTTCAAAGCTTTATATTCTTCTCGAAAATCTGTTTTTTTGGGTCTGAATGATTGGCTTCATTAATGTTGTTTGAGCTCTTCTGAAGGGATTTCCTGATTTAAAGTCTCTCGTATTGCTGAGGCTTGGTGGTGCCTGAATAAGTATGCGATGACAATAATAGCTCTAGAGTGTGAGGGAAACCTTTTGATAATATCCTCTTGGGTCGTTATCGCGAATGTCTTAACGGATTTTTTTTTAATTAAAGGGTTGTGTTATGTTAGGTTAAGAATTCCTCTTTTTCACTTTGCGACCATTCGTTGCAGGCGAAGGTTGCAGTTTGATAGATTAACATCCTTGGCTTGCCGCGTCTGCGAGATTGTCTTGATTTAACTTGTTGCCAATTATCAACTCCGACTTTCCCGGAAATCGCCGCGACACGGTGAACGAAAGTTTACCATGTACAGGGAGGCGCACTAATCGTGCTATAAAAATAATCCGTATTAACTTTTTTTCTGTGTGAAAGTTATTACAGCTACTTGTTTTATTTGGCAGGTTATTATTTTACTGTTATGAAAATTAATGCTTGGGATTTGGATTGTGCAGCGGTAGATGGACCTTTATGTAAACATGTTTGTCGAATTCGTAAATACCGCAAGAAAACCGAACTATCGAGATCCGTATCAGAGAGCTGCAACGAGTATGATAAAATCAGAACAAACAATCGTGCCAAAAACACAATCAAATCAATTCAGTTCAGCATAGACAACATTGTTAATCAATTCAAGTAGCCGCCAGCGTCTACTGACCTGATGCAACACGAACAATCTGTTCTTCGGCAATCACGATCGTGTTATGGCTGGCTTCGGTTGCAATCGTATCATGTCAGTTCATAGCGTTGCAACGATTGTTTGAATTGAAATGAAACTTTGGGTAAACTATAAGTAACAGCCCTATTCTGAAAAAAACCTCTCAACTGAGTTGAGAGGAAAAATTTGAGGGATTTCTTATGAGGCATATTTTGTGAGGCTATTCTTGCTCAAACCTCATAAGAAACAAGCTTAAAAAAGTCACCACGTGAGGTAAAAAGCCTTTAGCTGTCAAACAGCTGTTTTAAGAAAAATAAGCAAACAAAAAAGTACACAACAATGGATAATCAGCATATGTAAGTAATTTTGCAAATTTTAAATATATATATACAATAATTTCATATATTCCTAGGCTTACAAAAACGGAGAGGACAACTCAGGAGCAGCTGCAACATTACATAATGTTTTGCAAGCAGCATCCTGAGTTGCAACGGGGGAAGCTAACTCCGACCAACCCTCAAGGGCTGCAAATACTTTGGTCGGAGTTAGCAGAAAATTTAAATGCCTTAAGAGGTCCAACTCGGTCGGCAGCCAAGTGAAAGTTTCCATAGTCCTTAATGCATTGGAAACATCAGTTGCGATCGCGAGCGCGCAAACTGAAGGCACATGCGCAAGCGACTGGTGGAGGCCCTCCTATAAATGGAATGACTGAATTCGAGGAGCAAGCAATTACAACTTTTGGGGCAGCAGCGGTGGTTGGATTGCCGGGTGTTGCGACTTTGGGTCACCAGGTAATATTTTAATTTAATATTTGTCGGACTATATGTATATTTTATTATTACATGAGGCAATAATTGGTCCGTTTTATACTTGCAGGTTTTGCCGCCATTGTATTTAAATACAGAACCAGTCGCGCTCAAGCTCCAGCTTCCTCGCCAGCACCAACAGTCACATCGCCTGCTCCAGCTTTTCCTGCTCTGTCTATAAATTTTTCTTCCTCACCATCATCTCATTTTTCTTCCTCACCATCACCTCCAGATTTGTCCTCTTCTTCCTTATCTCCTCCCATCTTACCTTCTCCTATGCCATCACCTACTTTCATCCCTTCTGAAGGTAAATTGACTGCAGCGAAGATGCTTGGAGCATTGCTTTAAAAAGAATGGAGGAGCGTGAAAAGTTAGAGGAGGAGGCCATTGCTCTATAAAAGAAAATTGTAGAGCAAAATGTGCAGATGACAGGGGTGGCCATTGCTTTGCAAAAGAAAATTGTAGAGCAAAACGAGCAGATGACGGGGGTGCTGACCCAAATGACACTTGCACTAACCTCGATGTCAGAGGTTATGGCTAAATTGTGTGAACAATTAAACAAATAAAAATAAAATAAAATGAATTATTTAAACATATGTAGATGTCTTTTTATTTTTTACTTAGAGGCAGTAAAATATACAGAGAGTAAAATGTACAGAGACAGTAAGTAACTTACATATACATATGTATACTTACATATATGTATATATATGTATGTATATATATTTATAGTACATAACGCCACTGGAAATATATACATACATATGTATGTATATTATAAAGACATGATGTAACGTTCTCTTACTCTAGCACCCTCCCTAAAATTGGGGTTTTCGAAAACAATTTCGGTGTCTTGTGATTCTTCTAAAACTTCTTCGAAGCCAAGGTCTGCAGCCACACCATGCTTCAGTAAAATGTTGTGAAGAATTGTACACGCGTAAATAATCATAGACGCTTTTTCAGGGCTGTAATGAAGAATGCGGTGTTTTGAGAGGCACCGGAATCGTGACTTCAAAACACCAAAGGCTCTCTCAATGGTATTACGTGCTTTCGCGTGCAACTTATTGTAACGCACTTCCCTTGCATTTGAAGGTTCAGCGACTGGCGTTAACAGCCATGGCTCCAATGGATATCCTTGGTCACCTAACAACCACGAATCACTTTGCGTGTTATAGGTATTTGTGAGGTGCATACGGCAAGACCCGGGAAATCTCGCGTTGACAGCGGTGAACAGAAGTCAATGATCACAAACCTACCAAAAATGCAAATATATACATACATATGTATTAATAGAAAGATTGGTAAATAGTTTGTATAATATAGAACATTACGTACTGCTTCTACATTAAAGCTGTAAAATTCTTTCCGGTTCATGAAAAGTGAAATAGGAGTAGTGGCGTCTGTGCTTGAGGGTGAAACAATCCCAATATGGGTACAATCGATTGTGCCCTTGATCCCAAATTTTGTGTAAAATCTTTAAGAAAAAATTTATTTATTTATTTATATTTATTTTTATTTATTTATCTTACCCCTTCTTTGTATCTGAAACTTCCTGCGCGCTTGAAGGGAAATAAATTTCATTGCCCTTAACATCCATAATTAATTTCGAAATAAAGTGCAGAGCTCTAGACACAGAGGGCTGGCTCATAGAGAGCATATAACTATTACCAACGGATTTTTAGTAAGAGCCATGCCCGTAAAAATACAAACACGCCAGGAAACGCAGATCAAAAGGTATATTTGACTTCTGTACATCATGCGGCACCAATTCACTTATATGTAAGTAATTTACATAGCGATTTTGGGAATCGAAATGTATTAATAAATGTTGTGTCCTGCATACTAAAAGGATCGCTTTTGTCTCGCAAACCCTTTAACACTTTCCTCCTACCGCCCGATTCCTCCTCCTCAACAATTGCCGCATATACAAATAATAGTTCCTCCATGCTATAACATAACATCTATAACACTCAAATATTTTTTAAAAAATGTCAAATATTGATGTAAAACAAAACAAACACAGATGTTTTGTATTATGATGGCTGCTTTCACACGTCACAGATGTTTGTGATAATAGTGAGCATTTGAGCTTTTGAATTTTCGCCAGAATAAGGTAACCCTCACTATAGTGAGAAACATCACTGTAGTGAGGTTGGTGACTTTTGTGAGGGCATGAGAATAGGGCTGTAAATCTTCGAGTAAATCTATGGGTAATTCTATGAGTACAGCAAACAACAACAATTTTCTGCTGGACTGATTTGAATCATGTGTGGGAAATCAGCTTTGAAAATGTGCTCATGTTACAAATGTTCGAAGCGTAAACAATGGGAATTCCATCGAGTACATACATACATATAGACATACATTTATAGTATGTATGTACTCGATGGAGTTTCCATTATACATATTATACATATAATATATGTACATTAGGGTGATTCAAAAAAAAATTTTTTTTTTTTTCAATTGGTACTCGCAAAAATAGGTTCCTAGACACCTCTAAGAAAGCCTCTCCAAATATGAGTTTTTAATTGTAACGGGAAGGTCCTCCGCCTAACGGTTTTCTATTTTTTCTTATTATCAGATAGAAAAATTTATATCTCGCTTCCAACTACTTGAAAAAATATTTTGTTAATTAGGTTTTGTAGGAAATTGGATGCTCTAAAATATGGTCTCTTATGATTTTTTCGTAAACCCAACCGTTTAAAAGATATTAACGGTTGAAATTTGACTATTTTTGGAAAAATTATTTTTTCTTATTAATTTTATAACTCAATGAAAAAAAATTATTATGAATGATGATACACATAGTTTTGTAGGAAATTTACTGCTCTATAAAAATGGTCTACTACGATATTTCGATCAAGTTAAGCGTTTACGAGATATTCAACGTCAAACATCAATGCATATTAGGGTGATTCAAAAAAAAAATTTTTTTTTTTCGTTTGGTACCCTGAAAAATGGGTTCCTAGACACCTCTAAGAAAGCCTCTCCAAAAATCTATTCATAATAATTTTTTTTCATTGAGTTATAAAATTAATAAGAAAAAAAGAATTTTTCCAAAAATAGTCAAATTTCAACCGTTAATATCTTTTAAACGGTTGGGTTTACAAAAATCATAAGAGACCATATTTTAGAGCATTCAATTTCCTACAAAACCTAATTAACAAAATATTTTTTTCAAGTAGTTGGAAGCGAGATATAAATTTTTCTATCTGATAATAAGAAAAAATAGAAAACCGTTAGGCGGAGGACCTTCCCGTTACAATTAAAAACTCATATTTGGAGAGGCTTTCTTAGAGGTGTCTAGGAACCTATTTTTGCGAGTACCAATTGAAAAAAAAATAAATTTTTTTGAATCACCCTAATGTACATACATGTATATACAAACATATGTATTTGAAATAGAACAAAAGTGCACTAGTAAATCAGTGTTTAGGGGATGATATGCAAACCAAACGCTGTCGTTCATTTCTATCATTGAAGCATAAGTTTGCATCACTTCGGGCATTTTTGCTGATACGAACGTTCATAAACAAATCAGGTAGTATAAAGCTTATCTCTATCGCTGATTTGAAGACAAACAGTTCGCTTCGTGTACATGAATTGAACTGAGAGCAGGAATAACGGGATGCCCAACTTATTCCAGTGTGAGAGCGCCTCAAAATAAGCGTGTCTTATAACATTTTCCATTGTGGCCAGATAGAACGAAATAAGAATTTTTGGGCATTTAAATTAAAATGCCCGATTGCACTTTCCACACCACCCAGGAGGTATGCAAAACGGCGCGTTACCGAAGTTAGTTTTGGGTGCTCGGTTCCCCTTTAGGCCTATATCACCCATTAAAAATTTATTTACATAAAGTTATAAAATGATAACAATTCATTATATAACGAAAAAAACAAAACAATAACAATTCATGTAAAAAATATATAAAAATATCACAGCATAATAAGAAATAACATATATACATATATATATATGCCTACATTTAAATCCCAAATTCTAATTTATGTTAAAAAAAATTGCTTTCTAATTTTAGAGCCTCTTTATCCTACCTGTTTAAAAAATTTTTACTTTTTTATACATATACTATCGTAAGTTTGAGTTCGCATATTGTAACCACTAAAAAATAAAAAAAAATTGAAACCTATAGGTGTGAAACACACAAAATTTTATTTTTAAAATTAGGGACAGAAAGATCTTTATTTAAAAATTTAGTTAAGAAATATATTCTAATTCTAATAAAAAGGGCTATAACTATTTTTGGGTCACAATTATCACAACACAAAAAGGGCCCAACATCTTTCATTTTTTTAAAAAGAATATCTCCTATTCCTATTTTATGACAATTACTGTCGAATTCTTCTAAAAATCTGGTTTCCAAAATTTTTACAAATGCAATAAAATCCTCAGGCGGCTTCACTAAATTGCATTTGTCTATTTGATTTTGATGCATGAAGATGAATTTGTCCGAAGGAATTTCATCTCCTAAATATGGTAAAGGCAGGGAACATGTGTGCAGTTTGAAAATTTTTAAATAAAAATAGCCGCAAAAGAAGCTAAACGCATTTTCTTTCAAAAAATTGGTGGTGGACCTTGAAAATCCTGCCAAGAAAGGTCATTCAATAGTGAATCATTACACACATTACGTAGAACATTATTACTATGTTCCGAAATTACTGTAGCATCAGGTTCTAAAGGCAGCTCACAGTTTCCTTTTGTTACGACGTTTACGTAACGTAAGCCCCACGATTTCCTAAACAAACTAGAGAACATATAGGGCGTTACTCTAGTACCTCCTCTGCTTCGAATCTGCACAAAAAAATGTTCTAAACTGTCCTGACATAGTCGTCTCGTCTTCAAGTACGGAAAACCTGAGTGTGACAAAAATCGCCACAATCGTCTTAAACTGTTAATATTTAACACCCACCACTTTATAAAACTAAAATTATTGGTTGTGTTGCTTTCTAATTCGTCTACGACCCGAATAGTTTTTAAAACTTGTTCCGCCTCATTTAAAAACTGTAACTGTTCAGGGGAACCTACAAACACTTTTTTAGTGGGTACAACAGCCTCAACGAAACTGCTATTTAAAACATCAAATAATTTATTAAAAAACGAAATGAATTCCGCGGTATTAATAAAGCTCCTACTATTCGAGCTTAAGGCTCCCGAGCTAAGTATATAGGGACAACATACCAGAAGCGACCGTATTACTCAATACTTGAGACGCGAATTTAACCTTCATTTTTTGGAAGGTATTTGGATAAATATGAGCATCGGTTAATTTATGCGCACACCGATAACTCGACTTAGAGTCGGTTTCATAAAAATGAACAACATCCGACCAACTTACCCGTCTATTTTTAAAGAAAACCGTATTTTTTCAATTTTGTAAACAGTTACGACTACTTTTTGTCAAATGGGGGCTATCGTAAAAAAAATACACTTCCTTGCCATTAACATTAAAAAAAGGCCGTGACGCTGAAACACCTAACAAATTAGCGAAATTCTGAAAATTGGTGCCCTGGTCGCAAACAAAATGGCAAGGAATTAGTCCTATATGTTGCAGTTGGGTAATGGCTTCAAGAATGTATTTCTTGAGGACATCCCCTTTGCAGGAAACTTTTACGAAAAAATAAGCCAATGGGTGGGACCAAGACTCTCCACCTATACCTTGCACCATTATAGTCATTGCAGTACTTGCTAATCTAGAAGTGCGATTTTCATCACCATAATCCTCAATACCTATCACCCTATCGAATTTCCTATCATACTGCAAATGACATTTCAGTGACATTTCATCACATGAAACCGACACGAACTTTTGTTCGAAAGTGAATCCCCTACTCCTAATCTCTAACGATTTTATACTACTTTGGGTGCAACCTGGGAAACAGGGCCAGTCTGTAACAAAGCTTTCCAAAGTACTTTCGGATGGAAAATCTAATTGGTGCTTTAAGTGCCGATGAGCAACTGGCGATAGAAAAAATACACCCAAAGCTATTGTTTTCAAAAAATTGTCATATCGCCGACCATGGGTACGGCGATTACTATTTATAAAACTACTCCTAATGAAAGCACCTAACTGAGGAGGAACTTTACTACAAACTAAAGAAAGAGGGTCTGACTGTTCCCTAAATGAGCTATTCCTTAGCTGTTCCCTACATCTTTCTAACTCTGCGGCCATTTCAACTAACTGGGCCTTTAAACTTCTATTGTCCTGCTCTTTTTGATCTAACTTTATTTTCAAAATCCTATTCTCTTCCCTCAATTTCTTCTTCCTTTCTGTACCTGCGGTCAGACCCCTACCTGTTTGCGCAGCCTTATCAAAATTAAAAGATACATCCTCCTCAAAAATGGAAGAGGCTCAAAAATTCCATCTTCAATTTCATTTTCAATACTTGCAAAAAGCTGCCTCAATGCATTTTGTGCATTTGAGACAGCTTCTTCAACTTGGGGAGCAAAATCTTCTAGACCCAATAAAATTGTGTTTTTTAATTCGGAATTTGGGACGTCAAATGTAGGCTCAACTTTTAAATTTATATCGGGAACGGCCCCCGAACGCAAACGCTTTTCAAGGCGCATTTTTGCCGAAAAATGCCGCTCACAAGCAAAAATATATTTAGGTGTTTCATCGGAAACACCTAAACGGTTGAGCCAACATTTACGCCTATTATAAGAAACAAAAGAAAATACAAAAAGGCAAACATTTAATTATAAAATATGTATAATAATAATAATAATAGTACAAAAAGCGTACCTATATTTAATGAATATTTAAAGTACGACTTTTTTTGTAACTATCATAAATATTCAATTATAAATCGTTACTTTAAAATAATTTATTTAACTAATTAACGGCAATGGCAATAAATTGACAGTTACGCTCTGAACAAATAGAGCGCGACAGAGTGGAAGCGACATTTGTCAAATATTAAAATACACATGTTCTTATTGAGTTGCCTGTGCGTTTAGAACGGTGTCGCACGAGGCGAGCGCTATCATATCTGGTCTTATGCCACCGGATATAATGGCCTCTGAGTTAAGTAGAGTCTACTGTAAAACAAAAGCCATGAATAGGCGCCTAACGGCTGACGAGCGCAAAAAGGAGAGGAAGACAAGTCTCGAGGAGTGGCAAAAGCAATGGGACGCGGCAGACAAAGGAAGATGGACATACAAGCTTATTAAGAATGTGCCGGCCTGGATTGACAGACAACACGGGGAGACAGATTTATACTTAACGCAGTTCTTATCGGGCCATGGCTGTTTCAGGGAATACCTGCACAGATTTTGCCATGATGGCGAAACACACTGTTCGTTCTGTGGAAATGCCGCAGAAAACGCAGAGCACATCTTTTTCTTCTGCACGAGGTTTGCAGTGGAGAGAGAGACCATAGAAAACTTAACAAATGAAAGGATGACGCCCGACAACATAGTTAGTCACATGCTGCGATCACAACTGGTGTGGGTTAAAATGAAAGAGTGGACTGCAATAGCGCTCCAAGAACTCAGACTAAAAGAAAGGCAGCGCAGAAGCACAAGATCACATGAATAACCCTGGAGGTAGGTATTGAAGAGGCAGTTATCGCCCAGCTTGGTCCTGCGAAGTAGTGCTTAACGGCGGTCCCGCAGGTCCGAATACAAGCTACAGCAGCCGGAGTTAAAGGTTTAGTACGTAGGCATACTGTTTCGCAAGTCCAACATAGTGATTTAACACTGTCTGGGCGTGGTGCCGAAAGAGGTGTACTCTAGCGAACAATATGAATCGTGCAAATTAATTCCCGCGACGAGGGAATTTTGAAAAAAATATATATTTTATATCCGCGAACGCGCGGATGAAATGAGAACACGTGTGGTTCTAGTGGATTGCAAGATACAAATCAATTCTTTATTTCAGAAATACTAATATATATACATTTTGGTTTTATTTACTTAAAGTTAAAGCTGAAGTGTAAGCATCAGCTTGATTGGATCCAGAACAAAGAGTTAATTACAATTTTAGCTGCGACAGCAAATTCCAGCAGAACGTTAAGCGTTCTGTTTTCTTTACGATTGTCATTGTTATGCCTTCTTGTGAGGGCGAGCGATATTGTTTTGATAATAATGGATTTTTGGAGTCAGAACGGAAAAAGCATATCGAATTCTTAAGTAATCAAAAACGTTAATTATATTTCTAATTTATGACACAATGTAATTGCAAAGTGCAAAGATTCAATTTTATTTACAGTTAGGGTGAGGTTTCTATGCGGAGGCTATCGTTAACTCCCCCCTTCCTAAAATGAATCGTCCCCGATTCACTATTATTTTGAGTTAATTTATATATTTGGTCCAAAAGAGCATTATAAGTGATTTCTTGAAATTGCGTATTTTGGATTTGTCTGGGAATTTCGCGAGATTTTTTTAATTTTAGTAATAAGTAAGTTATGAAAATGATTCCCAAAATTAAAATTATGTACCAAAAATATGAATGGACTGTTATGTTCTTGTTCCGTTCTGTTAAAATATTTATATTATCTAATTTTAACAGTTTGTTGGTTGTTTCAAAATATTCTAAAATTTCAAAATTGTTTATATGGTTATTTTTAAAATAATTCCACATTTTTACCTCAATGTTTTTATAAGATTGATTATTTATTACTGTATAGTTTTCAAATGTTATTAGATATGTTCCATTTAATGTTTGATTATCTACAATATTTTTTCCTGAAACTAATATCGCTCCTGATTTAATTTCTTCAATTTGTAGGTTTTTTTCTTTTAATTTATTACATTTTCCTTGGTTTTTGTTTAAAATTTCTGACAAACATGTGCTTTTTTTATTTAGTTTACAGTAGGTTTTTGAAATTTCTGTTTTACAATTCTGAATATTGAAAAATTTATTATTACAGTATATTATGTTCTGGTCAATAATAAGCTTACCATCTAATTGAGCTATAGCTCTTACATCATAGTACTTACATGTTAGTTCTATTTATGTATATGTATATATGTAGTATTTTATATAAATTATAATTATGTCTCCTTTTTGGGCTATTTTGAATTTAGAAATGTCCATTAAATCTATTATTGTCATTATACCGTGTTGGTAGTATGTTATGTTTTTTAGTTCATCAAAGTGTAAAATTGTTGGATTTAAAATTCCAATTTTACCAAAGGTTATTGTATTTATTAAATTTTGCAGTTCATGTATAACATATTGATTTCGTTTTCTTTTTATTTTCGTATTTATGGTATCACCTTTAATATTATTAACTGTGTCAGTTAATTCTGTTATTATTTTAAAAATTTCTGAATTTGTTGTATATTGTTTATTGTTATTTACTACTAGTTCGTTCAATTTGTTATTAATTTTTACAAAGTCGTCATGGTCTGGTGTACCAGCTATCCATTTCCAAAGTGTTCCTAATTCATTTATACCCCTTTTTTGCCTAAAATGGGTTTGTTTTAATTGTTCCAATAAAGTTTTAATTATCAAAGTTTCTGATTCTGTTTCCTGTGTAATAATTCATAAGCTGTCGTGATTTTGTTCATTATTACTGTAAAAATTTCCATTTTCGTCTGCTATTATGTTTTCAAAATAAGATAAGTTAGTAATGTGAAATAAGTCCCCGTATTCCTCATAAATGGAAACATCTCCATTTTCGATAAGTACGTAGTCTTGTCGGGTGTAATCTATAACATCAGCGGTTGCTGAGCTGATTAGTGCAGTCAAAATTAAAATGATCATTTTGGAAACCTATAATAATTATGATTTTATATTATCTTTATGAATAATTCTATTTCTATTATTAATTATTATTTTATTCTCTAAATTTTCCTTAACTTGTTGTTTTTTATATCTAGGTTCTAATTTATTCCTTTCTCCTATTATTTTCTCGTAAATGATTTGGCCGGGATGATATTGCTTATCTGATCTATGTTTATTATGAAACGTTAGCATTTTTTCCTGTGCTTGCTTTAAAGTTGTTTTACTTCATTTGGTTTAAAATTTGTTACTGAATGTATTGTTGTATTGTATTTTTGCGCAGCTCTAAGTATTGTTTCTAAATTACTGACAATATTGTATTCTTCTTTTATACATCTGGCTATTTCAATTATTGTTGAATGGACTCTTTCAACTTGTCCATTAGTTATGCTGTGACGTGGATCACAAAAATAAATTTCAATATTTAACCTTTGCATTAAGGATTTAAATGTTGGTGTGGTAAAGCTTGGTTCATTGTCTAAAGTAACTTGTTTTACATCTGGGAAGCTTTGAAGTAATTTTAAAACCTTTTCTTCGATATTTGATTTATCTTCTATATGTTTTAATATTAAAAATTTTGAATAAGCGTCTACACATGTGATAAATTTTAGTTTTTGTGCGTAGAAAATATCTAAATAAAGTTGTTCCCCTTCTTTTTCTGGGATTGGGGCTTTGCCTATTGGTATTTTCTTAGGATGGCGATCATATTTATTTTTATTGCATATCATACAATTTCGAACATATTCTTTCATTCTTTTCCTCATTTCTGGCCAGTAATATAATTTTTCTATTTGTTTAACATTTTCGTTATAGCTTCGATGAGCTCTGTTATGGGTTTGTTCGATTAATCCGGACTGATCTTCTCTATTAATAATATCCATTGGAAAAAGTTTTGTAAATACAAATTTGTTCTGAAAAGTTTGTTTGAGAGGTTCTTGGACTTCATGCAAATCTTCAACTGTGCAGTGAATCCCCGTTACTAACTTTGGCTGAATATATTCTTTCAAAACTGTTAATAAGTTTTCTACTGTATCAAATTCTATTAAATGCCTTTTATTTCCAAAGGTTTCAATTAACTTTCATGGACCGTAAATCTGTTCTTACACAATATTATTTGTTGTTTAAATTGATTAATGGGTTTTCGTGTTTCCTGTATTTGAACGCTTTCACTACTCTGTGCTGAATGTTGAGATTCCTGACTTTGGGAATCATCGGAAATGTTATATAATTCAAGACGCGACAATGCGTCAGCTACAATATTGGATTTACCTGGTTGGTATACAAATTTTGGAGAAAATTCTTCTATAATTGCGTGCCGTCTTTTCATTTTTGGATTAGGTTTGCGAGGCGATAAAGCAAATGTTAATGGTTGGTGATCAGTATGTATTTCCAAATTGGTTAATCCATAGAGGTAATTTCGTAGATTTTTTAATGCCCAAACAATAGCATAAAGCTCTTTTTCATTAGTTGCATAATTTTTTTCTGTTTTATTAAAAGTTTTTGAAATGAAGGTAATTGGTTTACCCCCTTGTGATAGTACCGCACCCATTGCAACGTTAGATGCATCGGTAGTTAATACAAATGTTTTTGAGTAGTCAGGCTGTATCAATTCCATTTCTGAAGCCAATAAGTCCCAAGCAAGTCCCAAGAATCCTCTTAATGCTCGTAAACTTGTTGGTATTGGATAGTTTAAAATTAATTTTATTTTGTTTGGGTCTGTTTTGATAACATTTTGAGCTATTATATATCCCAAAAACTCTATTTCTTCCGCGAAAAATTTTGATTTTTCTAATGAAATTTTCATATTAGCATTTTTTAATATTTTTGTAATTGTTTCTAAATCTTTTAAGTGTTGAGTTACGTTTTTCGAAAAAATAATTAAATCATCCATATAAACGTGACAGATTTTTCCTATATGTTCTCGCAATATATCGTCCATTGCTCTCTGAAAAATTCTAGGGGCATTTTTTAATCCAAAAGGCATCCTCAAAAATTCATATTTACCATTATTAACGGAAAAGGCTGTTTTCTCAATATCATTTTCTGTCATTAAAATTTGATGAAAACCTGATTCTAGATCAATTGTTGGAAAATATTTTGCTTTGCCTAGATTAGACAGTATTACGTTTGTATCCGGAATAGGATAACGATAAGAAATTGTATGCTCGTTAATTTTTTTGTAATCGATCACCATTCTAAGTTTTGGTGTTCCATTATCATTTGTACCCTTTTTTGGTACCACCCAAATTGGTGAGTTATACGGACTTTTGCTTGGTCTTATTATATTATCGTTTATCATTCTATTTATTTCTTCATTAACAAATGAGTTTACAGATAAGGGATATGGATATTGTCTGCTCCATATTGGGTCCTCATTTTTCATTCTTATTTCCGCTTTTACATTTGTCATGAAGGGAAAGCATTTGAGCAATTTTTCCTTTTATTTTTGTTTTAAATTCAGTTAATTTTTCATCCTGATTTTTAGTGTTTAACATTTCGGAATTCTTTTCCGAATAATAATCATTATCGGTATTAATTTCTGAGCCTCTTTCACCCAGTATCGAATAGTTATCATTTATGTTGCCGGCAAATTCATCGGCTGGCGTTGTAGAACATTTTCGTTCCACAATATTTTCTTTATAATTACTATTTTCATTTTGCTGGTATAAATCTTCAGCTGGCGTTTCAGGATCTTTTTGCCCCAAAATAAATTGTTTTAGTATAATATTGCCGGTAAAATCTTCGGCTAGCGGTGTAGAACTTTTTTGTTCCACAATATATTTTTTATTTAAATTGCCGGTATTATCATCGGTTGGCGTTGTAGAGCTTTTCTGCTCCACAGTATTTATTTTTTTATATTTGCCGGTATTTCCGTCGGCTGGTTTTTTGGAAACTTCTTGTTCTTTAGTTTTATTTTCAAAATAAATATTCATACTTTTGTTTTCATTTTCCAAATTATTTTTTACCCTATAATTAATTTTCCCATTGGACACATCGATTAGTGCCTCAATATTTTTAAGGAAATTGTATCCCAAAAGGAGATCCGATTCTAATCCCTCTATTTCATAGAAAATTTCTTCGACTCCAAATAAGGTAATTAAGTGGTAAAATTTGATTATGGAATAGCCATTAACGGTTTTTATGCGCTTATACATGGCTAATTCGTTTTTATTATTATAAACCCCAGGCTTAATGTAGCATGAGGTTGCTCCCGTATCAACTAGAGCTTTTAAGTTTTTATTTAATTTTGAGTCGTGTAATTTGAGATAGGGGAGTTCGTCCCCTCTTCGCCTAAAAAATGGCTCTCATTCATATTATTAATTCTCTGGCTCTTTTCTTGCGGGCGAAAGCTGTTATTACTTTCTCTATGCCGCTTTACCCCATGTGCTTCCTGATTTTGCCCCCTATTGGCCTGGAAGTTTGCATTTGTTTGCATAGGTTTTACATTTTGATTAAAATTGTTATTTCTCTGTTGTTGGTAAAAATTGTTGGTGCTTTGTTGCCCCCTCATATTAAGATCTCTATTGTAAATTCTGGATAGAGATGGATCTATATCCATAGGAGTTGGTTTTGGAAAAAAATAATTTGTATTATTATTGAGAGCGTTGTTCCTTTGAGGAAACCTTAAGTTATTGTTTGTGTATGTTGACTTCACCCTGTTTCTATCATACGTGAAGTTTTGAGCAAACCGGGCTCTTTGGTTGTTAGATTCTAGCTCCTGAGCTTTTGCTAAAGCATCAGGTAAATCTTGTGGATTTAAAGAAAATATTATGTCTCTTAATGGGGTATTTAACCTGTTATAAAAAAATTCGTAGGGCGTGTTCCCTATCTTTTTGTTTAGTTCTTCTGTTAAGTCTGCGTTATTTCCATGTGTCATGATAGTTTTGTTTATTAATAGTGTCAATTTTTTTATTGACGAGGTTGTAATACTCTACAACCGACATTGCACCCTGCCTTAAGATGCTTAATTCTTGTTCAATTATGTGTATAGGACGTTTGTCCGCATATGCAAAGTCTAAGCGAGATAGAATTGCATCGAAATTTAGAACTGTTCCGTGGTTTGTTAATGCATCATTTGCATCATGTGTTATTTTATTCCTGAGTATGGTGAGTGCAGCGAAGTATTTTCTACTGCCCCTTACGTATAGGCTCATAGCGTTAAGCGCTGCCTCTCTCCAACTAACATATGAATTCATTCTACCAGTAAATTCTGGTACGGATTTAACTATGTCTAACGATTCCTGACAGGCTATATTGTCGTCAATCGTCTGTGTTAAAAAATCAGTTGCACTAGTGGTATTGGCTATTATTTGTGAGCTTAATTGCTCTACTTCCTCACGTAATGCTATATTGCTGTCAGCAATAAGGCGCGTTATGAGGTCTACGGTCAAAGCGTCACCGTTAGCCATTTTGTCTGTTTTTAAGTTTCTGTTTTTTTTTCTTTTTTTTTTTTGTTAGTTATTTTTATTTTATCCCTTCTAGGAAGGGATGCTTTTTTACTCTGGAGGGTCTGGAGTTCAGAGTCGCAGAATTAAGCTTTTGTTATAAACCGGAGGGTCCCCCTTGCGGTGGTGAATCGCGGTTTCAATATATTTTTGTTATATGGCTGGTCGAGCCTTTAATTATTGTTTTTATTAAAACAAATTTTTGGTTGAATTATCTTTTTATATTTCTCTGGAGGGTCCCTTGGGTGGTGAATCGCAGAGAATTTTTAATTGTTATAAGCTGGAGGGTCCCCCCGAGGGTGGTGAATCGCAGCTTTTAGTTATGTAGTTTATTGGTTGTGCAAACCATTAGTTATAGTCTTTAGTTTTTTTATTTTTTGAGTTTAGGACATTTCCTAATATCGTGTTCGCCCTTACAAAAATTGCAGTGCAAAAGTTTTTTATATTTAATACTTGGGCTATTGCCCATTTCTTAATATATAGTATATTCTAGTTTTAAACTTACAAATATATTCCCTTGTTAGCTCTCTCGTTAAATGATGCTGGTGTTGACGTTGCTTCCTTTATGGTTGCTGCTGCTGCTGTTGACACGTCCGCTGATGTTTTTATTGCTGCTGTTAAAAATTTTTTGGTTACATTTCTTATAAGTTGTTGATGATGCAATTGTTGCCGCTGTTCTTATTGATTTTATAAAATATTTGTACTTTTCTAATTTGAGTCACAAAGTTATTTTTTCTAATAAATTATTTAAAAAAATTGTTTTTTTTTTTAAATTTCTTGTTTTTATTATCCTTTGATTGTCACTTTGTTGCTTGTTCTCACTCACTTTATTACAGTCTTTTATATTTTAGTCATTTTCCTTCTAAATCTTTGGTAGGCACAAATAGCTTTTCAAAATTTGTGTAATTATGTTTTTTCTTGTTTTTTACTTTAGTGATCACTAATATTTTACTTTTCTTCACTTTAGTAGGCACTTTTGTCTTCGTGTTAAATTTATTAGGCACTTTTTTGAATTCGTGCTAAACTAATTCTTTAAAGGACAATTTTGTATATAATTTTTACTTCACTTTTTACTTTTCTTCACTTTAGTAGGCACTTTTAACTTCGTGCTAAATTATTTCTTTGCAAGACAATTTTTTATATAATTTTTACTTCACTTTTCACTTTATTACTATAGTAGGCACTTTTAACTTCGTGCCCCACGTTGAGCGCCAATTAATTCCCGCGACGAGGGAATTTTGAAAAAAATATATATTTTATATCCGCGAACGCGCGGATGAAATGAGAACACGTGTGGTTCTAGTGGATTGCAAGATACAAATCACTTCTTTATTTCAGAAATACTAATATATACATTTTGGTTTTATTTACTTAAAGTTAAAGCTGAAGTGTAAGCATCAGCTTGATTGGATCCAGAACAAAGAGTTAATTATAATTTTAGCTGTGACAGCAATTCCAGCAGAACGTTAAGCGTTCTGTTTTCTTTACGATTGTCATTGTTATGCCTTCTTGTGAGGGCGAGCGATATTGTTTTTTGATAATAATGGATTTTTGGAGTCAGAACGGAAAAAGCATATCGAATTCTTAAGTAATCAAAAACGTTAATTATATTTCTAATTTATGACACAATGTAATTGCAAAGTGCAAAGATTCAATTTTATTTACAGTTAGGATAAGGTTTCTATGCGGAGGCTATCGTTAACCTGCATGCTACCAGTCTCACCCTGGCAGTATCTTTAGAAGATTCCCCCTCCAAAAAAAAAAAAAGAAAAACATGTTCTTATGGACACAGTTATTGAGGTAGCTGCACGACTACATAACTGTGTCCATAAGAACGTGTGTATTTTAATATTTGACAGATGTCGCTTGTAGTCTGTCGCGCTCTACTTGTTCAGCACATCACATTTAAAAACCCACGGAAATTCAATTTTATTATCCAAAATTACTATTTTCATTGCACAATCGAAACACTGATTTCATCGAAGTTTTTCACAAATTCACAAACACTTTTTGCACTATTTATGGTTTTTCACTCACCGTTCGAAGTCCGTTCCACTGTTTGGAGAACTAAATGTTATTCCTCCCTCGTTGCAGCCAACAACACATTTTCTCCAATTGCTGATTGTTTTCGGCATTTTATCTGTAAAATAAATAAAAAAGTATTAAATAAATGCAAGTTTATTTAATAAAAATTAAAATATACTTACAGCTTTCAATCTGCGTGCTGTTTCGCATTCGGTATTCTTCGAAATAATGGCCGTTACAAATGGAGACAAAAAAATGAAAAATGTCTCCATTCGAATAATAATTTGGCGGGATTTTAATCTGGTCGTCCCTCTTTTCCAATTGCTAAACGTCAAAACCTCCTCAATCCAGTCAACTGTCAAAGTTTAGGTGGTTTTAACGTTTAGCAATTGTTCTCTTACTTCCAGTGAGAGACGAGTTGGGCATCCCATTATTCCTGACTGAGAGAATCAGACAGAGTAATGTATCAGTACTTAAGTATAAACAAAAATTTTTTACTCGTTGCAGTTCTCTGATCCGTATTTTCGTCTTCAAGAAACAATAGCGACTGCTACATCGGCAATCCAAGCAAATCCAAAAGGTTCGTCTAACAACTTATCGGCGCAACTTAAAGTTAGCAGATAATTCCATGATAACTTAAAATGACCGACTAAGACAATTAATTTAATTTTTTTTTTAATTGCCTGTCAAAGTCAAAGAATCAAATGAAAGAAATGAATCAAATGCAGAAATAAGCCACCAGGCGGAACTGTGTGGTACGCAGTTTCATCAAGATGTATTGTCGGGCAATACTTCTTTGAAGAAAACGGTATCTATCAACGAGTACCATTATTTCAATATTTGAATGACTTTTTTACCCAGAACTGTGCGGAAGACGTATCCCTTTCAATAGCGTTTGGTTCCGGGAAGATGGAGCAATTGCACACATAACCAGATCGGTTAGTGCGAAACTCCAGGGAAATTTTTAAGCCAAATTAATATCAAGAAATACCAATTTCCGTTTAATGCGTTGATTAAAAAAAGATTCTGTTGGTTTTTGTAGAACGATTCGTGCGCAACTTGCAAATTTCGGTTCTTCTAAAAAAGCGAGACAACAGCGTAAGCTAACAATTGAGTCACCAAGTTGGGTTGAGAGAAGGTCTTAGAAGCAGCAACTCTTGTTTTAAATATTAAGAGAGTTGTCCATATTTTTTCTTCCATCCAATCTCTAATTTAAAGTGTTGCATCATATGCTTGTTTTGAAGCATTAGTGAAAAGTGGCTTCACTTGGATTTACAGTTTTATATTCCTTGCCAGAACTGTTCCCTGGATGAAGGGTGAGCGACTTTAGATTTTCCTCCTGGTCAGACTTATGTAGTCAGATTTTTTGCATAATTATTTTGGATTAAGCCGACCGGCCGGATCAAACAATTTTACTATGGCTGATAAAGCTTCATGCTTGGTGTGTGGAGATTTTTTCTCTATTAGGTTTACGAAAAAGGAATAGAAATATTTTTTTGAATTCCATCTATTGTCTAGGGTTTTCGGATGACGGGCTTAGAAAGTTTAAGTGAATTTGTTCCTAAAATACCATTTTTCTGAAGTCCTTTCAGAATATGTGGGTGATTGGAGATCCATTTTCGCAAGGATGAACCTTTGGGACTCCAGGGCAGACATACAGTTCATCTAGTGTCTACTTCGCAGTAGTTAGATCATGGATTCCTGCTAATACATTGCCTACATACATTTCTTAGCTTTGAATTTTAGCTGCTAATAAATGGGTTTTTGTTATCATCGGCGGGTTTCATGAGAGCTCGGATTGATTGGTATAATGCACAATTTATGCCGACCGTAAGCCTTTGCACTGCAGAGCCTCTTATTGTGTCTTCCGGAGACTTTCTAAATATGATCCTCTCGTACCGGGTGTGATTTCGGAAATTTCCGAAACTTTAGGAATTTCCTCCACCTCCTAAAAGTATTTGAATACAAAATAAACAAGAAAAAATGTTATCTTAGGCTGTACCGATGCTAATACATACTTCACAGGTGCATTTCTTTTAGTAACTATGTGTTTTAGTAAATCTAAAGCCGTAACCGGTCAGTGGTTTTCATCCAAAGGAAAACATTGTACTAGTTTTTTTTAGCCAGGTTGTTTGCTAGAAACATTAAGATTATTTAATAAAGAAAATGGATCTTTTAGACGATTTGTATGGTATTGTTATCCGACCTGCAAAATTTCTTCAACTATTGAAGCGTTGCTTTGGGAGAATAAACCACGACGAATTTGCGGAATGTATCTCGTTAACTGAAAAAGTCTCCAATCCAAACATTTGACTCCGATAGTTTAGTTTGTATGGAAGCTACATGCTAATCCGATCTGAACAATTTTTTCGGAGATTTTATTATTACCTTAGAAAATAACCTGTGCCAACTTTGTAAAGATACATTGTCAAATGTGAAAGTTTTTCATACAATAACTTGATTCCGATCGTTCAGTTTGTATGGCAGCTATATGCTATAGTGGTCCGATATCGGCAGTTCCGACAAATGAGCAGCTTCTTGAAGAGAAAATGACGTTTACGAAATTTCAACCCGATATCTTAAAAACTGAGAGACTAGTTCGTATAGATACGGACGGACAGACGGACTTACATAGCTAAATCAACTCAGCTCAACATACTGATCATTTAAATATATACTTTATAGGGTCTTCGATGCTTCTTTTTTGGTGTTACAAACTTCGTGGCAAACTAAATATACCCTGTTCAGGATATAGAAATGATATCAAGAAAAATTTTGGGAAAACTGGTTTATGGATCCGGAAATAAGCGATCCCATTTCTATTTCTTGAGCTGGGAATGCGCTTGGTAAGTTTCATTTTACTCTACCGATCATAGTACTAGCATAGATAACACTATCCATTTGTATGTCCACGGCTCTCGGTTTGTGGAATTTAGTGTCTGCTAGAGTAAATCTAACCTTCTTATTATCAGTTGGGTTTTTTCAGTACAAATATTTCTATCGATAGCTTATAATTTGTGTTTAAAGGGTACTTTCCAACTCTCAAGAAATCTAAAAACTTCATATAAAAACACACTTAAGAAATGGTCAAGAAAATTTACCGCAGGAAATTTTCTTGTGCTAATATGCAGCTCTAAAGAAATCTAGTACCAATTTTTAATACATTTTTTCAATAAAATGCGAATATGGCAAGGCTGATTTTGCCAAGAAACATGAAATCAACAATTGTTTCTTGAAGGAAATTCAAAGTAATCGTTAAATTCATCCTAAATTAGTTAAAATCATTATTATAAAGTATAGTTCATTTTGAAATGTTGTATAAAACTTATCAATCATCAACCACATTCTTTATAGTAGGAGATCCCACCATATTTCAAGAAACAACGAATATTTCGATTTTTAAAAATCAACAACCGGGATTCAGCACCAATTTTTCGCAGCCAACCTTATATCATTATACTAGCAATAAAATTATCTTTATTTTGATATAAGGTTTATCGCGTAAGTGGATAGTTGCAAATCACTATTGTCAATTTACCTGTATGTATCTGCCTACCTAATAATTGCACCGGGAAAAAGAAGACAACCCAGTGTTTGCTGTATAGTTTCGATTAGTCTACAGTTGATTGCGTATGAGAGTGCGTGTAATGTTTAAAAAAAATCTCTTTTTAATTATTAATTAATTACAATTAGCATCACAATTTCCAGTCAACCTTCTCGAAATTAATATTTTAATGTAATAAATTTTATAAAAAAAAACTATTTTCATCCCGTAATACGATGGGTGATGGTCGTAATATGGTGGGATCTTAGACTATTAAATCGCATTGAAAATATTTATATACTTACACCCATAAGTATATTTTCTTTGTTTATTTTCTCTTGCTCTTCTAATGTGCATCATTCACAATGCGTAAGCTGCTGTCAAAATTACTTGACTACAGCTCAAGAAATAAGGAATTTTTTTCTTGAGCATTTACTTGAGAGCTGGAAACGGACCTTTAGGTTGAACAAAGCGTTATTTCACAAATGAATCAACTAGCGCACTTGCGGTATTATGTTCTATCGGAACCATTCCTAATATTTGCTCTCTACTTAGATTTAATGGGTCTGGGGATGATTATTTAATAGGCTGTATAGTAGAAATGTAAATTTGCAGATTTGTCCTGAGATGCAGTGCAGATTCGAGTGTGTATGCGGTACGTCAAGCTCTATAAGGGGTCGAACGGGTGACTATTGATTCTTCCGAAGTGAATTCAGGCCGGGGGTTGAATTCTTGAGGTATTAGAGCATTGTGGTTTTTGTGCCATTTATGGTATTATATTTATAGTATTATGCGAAAATTTTATGATGCAGTTCTTGTAGCTGTATACTTTTTGATTGTGAATATACGTTCATATCAAGATATCAGAGTTGAGAAAAAATAAAATTAGTACTTTTTTTGACTGTTTGAGAGTTAAACAACTGAGCGTTCAGACATGAAAAGTGTTACATTTTTTTTTGTCTGCTCTTTTAACTGTGACTGAGTGGGATTAGAGCTGTTTTGCTACAAAAGACTTGAAATTTCTTAAAGAGTCAAGGGTTTTATATTTGAAGGTCATGAAACTGGAAATTTGACCATGCCAGTATAGTTGAATTGTCTGATAAAGCATATTCAATATTTTAAACTACATAGATACTATATAGTATATCAACATGTTCTATTGTGGCCCCCGAGCTTCTTTCCTTAATATGTTGGATTGACATCGCGCACTCACTTGTATCTTTTTCTTAGTTGAAGATAAGGAAGAGAGTTAAACTTATGGCATTTTTGCCCATTTCTTTTACTTTATTAAAATCGATGATTTCATGGCTTTTCCGAGAAATTCTTCAAATAGCATTGAATGTGTGTTTTGCCTTTTCATAAAGTAAATTCGGTTTAACTCCTTTAATTTTCAATACCGGTTAATTAGAATTTGATTGTAATTCATCTATAATTTCGTCCGAAGTAAACAGGAATTTAGCGCCTCCTGGTGCCGCCATCATCTCGATTGTCCAGTGAGAATTTTATGACATTTCATTGATTGGAAGAGGAGTTATCGAGCTTTAATTGTCAATATGTTTGTGCTATCGGTGCGAAAATGAGCTTCGAACAAAGAGCCAACACCCGTGCGACTTCTTCCTTTTCGGAAAAATGCATTTGTCCATGAAAGAAAAGCGTTATACAGACGTAGAAGGCATTTAAAAGGCTTTGTTTTGTTTTTGTTAAAAGTCCTGTTTACTTTGGAAGACACCTTGTACATTGATGAAACTTGTTACACGCATTCTTTGACAAAAAAAAGGTCGAGTTTGTAGATGGGCTTAATCGAACCACTGCCACGGCGTCAACACGCCATTAACCATATAACGTGTATAACCCATAACTAAGCACAAAATTAAGATATAGAATTCTAATTTGACAGAAAAAAGCAGGACGAGTTCGAAGGTGGCCGTAATCGGACAACTGTCATGCCCACAAAACGCCATTAAATGAAAACCTATGAAATGCCATACCTAAGCACTAAATTAAAATATATACACTGGCTAGTATCCGGAATTCTTCATTTAAATCTCCCGCTTATATGGAAGACAGGTAAATTTTTTTCCTAGGTTGGTAAAACTGTCCATAATTATGATGCCAGAAATGAGGGGAGTGTGTTTGCAGCAGCTGTTTATGTCAGTCGACCTCAATAGTGTTTGTCGAATTTTACAATGACTGAAAATATTGATCAACGCATGTGTGTTAAGTTTTGTATTGCGAGCGAATTTTCATTTGCCGATACATTGAAAATGTTGCAGAAAGCTTTTGAATCCGCTTTATCAAAAACGAGTACAAACGAGTGGTACAGAGCATTCAAGAAGGGTCGGGAGACCGTCCAAGTCATGTCTAGTTCTGGACGGCACTCAACGAGTGTGACTGATGATAACGTTGAAAAAGTGAAGGAAATTGTTGCCCAAAATAGACATGTGAACTTGAGGGAGATTGGTCATAAATTGGAGATGTCACATGAGAGCGTACGTACGATTATGCATGAAAAATTAGGCATGCAACGCGTTGCTTCAAAACTTGTTCCGATAGAGCTGAATTTCCTTCAAAAAGGTATCGGGAGCGGCTAGCTGCAGACATGCTGGATCGAGCCAATTCGGATCCCACCTTCATGGAACGCATAATTACTGGTGACGAGACATGGGTCTACGAATTTGACACACTTACGAAGCAGCAATCATCCGAATGGCGGCCCAAAGGCGGACCAAACCCGAAAAAACACGCCAAAGCCGATCGAAAGTGTAGGTAATGCTCAATGTTTTCTTCGATATTCGTGGTGTCGTCCACTATGAATACGTTCCAACTGCTCAAACCGTCAACAAAGAGTATTATCTTGGTGTTATGAGGCGCTTAAGAGACGGTATTCGTCGTAAACGTCCCAGTTTGTTGGGCAATAATTCGTGGATTCTTCATCATGAGAATGCATAATCGCACAAATCCATCATTGTGAATGAATTTTTGGCCAAACACTCAAGAAATACCATTAAGAGAGCACCGTATTCGCCTGATATGGCCCAATGCAAGAATATGCGAGCCCCGCCCAATTCTCTTATACTACAATTTTAAGTTCCGCTTGATTCTTTCTCTTTAGTGCACAAATCAAGAACATTAATTAACGGCATACAACTTTGCACGAATAATGCTTTTGCAGTATGCAACCTTATGACCAAAAATTATCCAAATCGTAATAGTACCTGAAGTTGACTTTTTATCGCAGATATCGGTCAATTTACGAGATATATAATTGGAATTCAGGATTAACCATTTCCTGATAGTAGTATGTATATGTGTGAAAAATGGGTTGAGTCGGGTTAATACTTCCCCAACATATAATTAACATCATGTTTTTCGAA
Source organism: Bactrocera tryoni (assembly GCF_016617805.1). Classification (NCBI taxonomy): domain Eukaryota; kingdom Metazoa; phylum Arthropoda; class Insecta; order Diptera; family Tephritidae; genus Bactrocera; species Bactrocera tryoni. Next base: position 16,109 of record NW_024395926.1, on the reverse strand, counting down.
CATCCGGCTGACTTTACTCCCTATGATTGGTGTTGGTGTGTGAGGAAACTTATTTAAACCCAGGGAACATTTTATAGTATCGGGTCGATACGATACCCCCAACTTTCATATCTTTCATATGCTTTTCGTTTTCCTAACATACCTTATGAAGGATAAGTCGAAAATTATTAAAGCAATTTGTATACTAACTTTACTCAAATTATGAAAAATCGCCCTTAAGTTTGGTTTTAAACGCTTATAATTGATTTTATTGAAATTTAATACAACTGTGTTGACGAATATGAAAAACAATCGTTTTTTGACAAGGTATAAGAAGCTTTATTTACTACATCAATATTATTATGAATGTTTGGCTAATAAATAATAAATAATAAATATTAACATCTTTAAAAAATACATTATTACTACATTAATTTATAGGTAATCTTGCAATATTAAACATACGTTTTTATAGAGATTCGTATACTTGGCACATGCATAAATACATATATTTACTTAACAACATTTATCTAAAATACATTTTATTTGTCCTTATGCTATTTAATTTCTGTCTTGTATTTACACAATAATGTCTCATATAGTAAGAAATTGAATTAATTTTCTTTATAACCTTTGGTTCTATAGTGCAAGCAATACTATTTCTTTTAGTAGTTCGACTGCAAGCAACATGTATCGAGGGTTTTATTGGTACAATGTGAACTACAACTTGATTATGTATATGCGGCACCCTGACTTTTATAAATGGTTATTCCCTAAGACGGAACAACAGGAAATTAATTTCTTTCAATCGAAATTTGAATTATACATGTATATTGAAAAGATTTAAGAATATTTTCAACTGGTGTCCGGGAACCTTCTAGAGGGTGAGGTTTTTTTTAATCGTGTTATCAAACCAACAGGAATTTTATCCACAAAGCTGCTGGAAAAAAACAATGGAAATCAATTTGCATAAGTTGTCCAGTTGCTCCATTAACCGAGCCATGACATATATTTATATTCACTGTAATTATATTTGGCGGTGGTTCCAAAGTCAGACCCTGCGTTGCAAAAGTTTTGAAAAATTTAACTCTTTCCAAAATATTCTGAATTTCACTTATACCAATTTTTTTAACTGAGTCTTTAGCAGTTTAAAGGATAGACTCAGCTCTAAGTGCAAGCACTCTGACCTCATTTTTCACATGAGGCAGTCAATTTTGTAAATCTTCTTCCAAGTCACCTTCATGATTAAGACTTCGTAGGACATTATCATTGTGGCTAAATACCACATTATAAATGGTATGGTACATTCTTTAATAAAACCGATACTCTCTTTAACAGGCATGGGAACCTCATTTTCCGTTAAATTATTATCTTCCCAATCTGTTTCCTCAATGATTATTCTCATGTGCTCATCACTATCTTTAATAAACGATATTTATACATAGATGCAAAATCAGCTATACAAAGAGTTTATTTATACAAAGATATATTTACAAATATTTTTTCAATACTTGCTTCCGAAAAATGGAAGCCGATGCATCAATAGATTGTTTCTGCGAAGCTGATCCTGTGCCAGATACAAACTTGTGTCCTACATGTTTTAGTTTTTGTTTAACAACATAATTTTACTTCTGATATAGTTTAATTTTAGAGCCTTGAAATTAATTATATATGAACAGCAAGAATATGTATCCAATAGATATATTGCATATAGGCATAGAAGGATGGAGTCATGTGTAGAAGTTCACGCAAGTGAGGAAAATTCTTTGATTGCATTGGTTGCATTCACTTGGGAGTGGCCAGAAACGATTCTTTTACATATGGTTCAAGCATCTCACTATCAGGTCTTAGACCAAGTATCCACTGGGTTGAAAGCGAGCTAAAGTGAGAAGTTGAGACTCCCACGTAAATAACGCCCCCAATGAAAAATTACAAACGGCCTCGGATGAGAGACCCCACTTTTGATGACGACCATGGCAAACGCATAAAGGATAACGATTTAACGACAATCACGTGGAATGCCCGGTCCCTTAATTAGGAAGGTGCCGCTTCCCAGCTGGTTGATGTCCTCGTTAGAGTGAAGGCTGACATCACCACCGTCCAAGAAATGCAATGGACTGCACAAGGACTGAGTCCTTTACGTCCTTGTGGCATTTACCACACTGGCCATATAAAAGAGCGCAATTTCGGTGTGAGATTCGTGGTAGCAGAAAAACTCCGTCCCCGAGTACTGTTATTCACTCCGGTGGATGAACGAAAATCCGCATCAAAGCGACGTTCTTCAACATATCCCTGATTTGCGACCACGCCACGACGGATGAGAAGGACGATGTGACGAAACATGCCTGCTATGAGCCCTTGGAGTGCATCTATGAGAGCTGCTCCCTCCACGATGTCAAAATCGTGTTTGGCAACTTTAACGTCAGGGTGGGCAAAGAAGGTAGCTTTGTCCCAACAGCCGACATGAGGAAATATGGTTATTTGCAGTACTAGATTCCAGCATAAAAAAATTCATCACATTACCTGGCTGTCTCCGAAAAGCAATCAAGCAGATCGATCATGTTGTGATAGGCGAAAGACATGTCTCCTTTGTTTTAGACGTGCGTACGTTTCGAGGTCCTAACATCGAATCGGACCACTATCTTTTTGCAGGCAAGATTCGCACTCGCCTCTGTGCAGAAAAAACGCACGTCAACAAACACAAGGAAGGTTCGACGTCGAAAAGCTGCAATCACAACAGACAGCCGAACGATTTTTTGCTCGACTTGTACTCCTGCTCTCTGAGAGCACTCATCAGCAAGGTATAAGGGAACTGTGGAACGGCATTTCAAGCTCCTTACGTACAGCTGCAAACATTGGTTTCTCGAAACCATTGGTTTTCGGAAAAAGCTAAACAGCTGGTAAGTCAAGCAGTGCCTTGTCACGGCGATACAATCGACCCCAAAACATGCGGGATGGGATAGATACCGAGAGTTCAGGAGAGAGGCCGAAATGAAATATGAAGAGATTAACAAGTTAACCGAAAGGGGAAATGCTCGAAAATTCTACGAAATGACGCTGCAACAAACAAAAGGTTTCTAGACCAGAGTATACTCTTGTGGAATCCTCAGAGGTGATATAGTAACCGATACCCAGAGCATTCTAAAATTATGGAGGGAACACTTTTACAACCAGCTGAATGGGAGTAAAAGTATATAAAAAGGCACGCGCTCGGCTATAAGTGCGCAAGAGCTAAGGAACTTACTCCTTATAATAGCAATAAACATCAAAACTACCTTTTGTTTCAGTAAACAGAATGCATCAAAGCAACCCAGAGTTGGAACAATTTAACGCATTATCACTACAACAAACGATCCTAAACAAACAGGTATCAAAACAACATTGAGTTTGAATAGCACAACAACCTTATCTTAAAACAAAGCAAATGTATGTAAGCAAACAATATATATGTATGTAAACAAACCTAAACAAATAATATAATCTGTATCTAAACAAGCTATCAACTAGTAATAAGTTATAAATAGAAGTAAGACCCATGTAATAAGTTAGTCTTAAGAGTATTAATGAAGAGTACACATTTCTAAATTTTAAATTGTTTCTGAAAATGGAACGCTACAAAAGTAGATCGATAGGGACAGAAAACGACGTCATATTTTTTCCCGCTCTTCTGACATTACTCTTCAGTAAGGTTTGCAATTTTATCATGCCCATACGCTTTAATTGAGGAATACCCTAATCATTCTGCCACACGTCGTTCTCAAGCGTTGGGCATCTTTGTGATATCGTTGTGGCGAATTTTGCGAAAAGATCAAGATCAAAGATCAAATTGACGCAAGAACTTGACCACTAGACTCGTCGTTTGTTCGTGAATTGGGTTGAGCAACAACTTGAAAATGATCCAGATTTTCATCGAAAAATCATTTTCTTCGATTAGGTTCATTTCTGGTTGCGTGGCTCCGTCAATAAGCAAAGTATGCATTATTTGTCAGACAGCAATCCATATCTGCGCAATGAGTCACCATTGCATCCCGAAAAAATTACGGTTTGGTGCCGTTTAGCGGCTTTTGGGCCGGCGGCGTCATTGGGCCGTACTTCTTCCGTGATGGTCAAGACCGGTACGTTGCAGTAAATGGGAATCGCTACCGCTCAATAATAACCGAATATTTTCGGACCGAATTGAAAGATGTGAACTTGGACAAAATGTAGTTCCAACAAGACGGTACCACAAGTCACTCAGCGAATGTCACAATCGATTTATTGAAAACCAAGTTTGGTGTACGTGTTATCTGACGATATGGCTCAGTCAGTTGACCGCCTCGGTCGTGCGATTTGACTATTTCCTGTAGGGCTACATCAAGTCTATGGTTTAGGCCGACAAGCCAACGACAATTGATGAACTTCGTACTAATATCGAACGTGAGTATGAAGCAGTATTGCCCGATTTATGCTTGAAACCGTCGAAAATTTGGTTCGGCGTCTGCACTTCAGCAAGCGTGGTCGTGGTCGCCATGCAAATGAAATCGAGTTTCATTCATAAAAGCATCGAATGTACTTTAATAAGAATAAGGAATTTTTGTAGCGCTCTTATTGAAAAATGTTTGTTTGTAATGTTTGTGGTAACCCAGATAGTTTTCTATAGAATTGTAATAGTCATTGAAACAAATGACATCAGGGAATGTCTGTGGATTTTCCAGGTTATTCCTGGGATATATTGCATGTACATGTGGAGAACGTATCTGTTGAAACCTACTCTCCAGTAAAAGTTTTTAACAAAAGGTTCTTCAAGAACTCCGACATTACCTCTAAAAACTTAAAGATTTTTCGGTAGCGGTAGTCAAAATATCTAGCTCTGTAATATCGTGTTGAATCATATTTTGAATAAAGTTTAAGTTTAATAGATTTTGCCCGTAATTCGGTTGCAATGTGAAAAATTTTCTAAGGCAAATGGATGTTCTATTCTTAATTTGCTGCAACTCTAAATTTTTAGAATCGTAGAATAGCTTTGGTACACACTCTCCGGCCAAATCGTCTAATTTCAGACCGTATTATGTTACTATACCATATGTTTCAGAGCATGCTCGTTTCTGCCCAACATATGTATATATGTATGTATATATATTGCACCAAACGACAATTGTTCGAAACTATTTTTCTCAGTTATGTCAGTTTGTCTTTCCTCTTCATTTTGCTCTATAACTAAAGGATTATACTATAGTTCATGTTTTTCAGAAATGTTATCGAGAACCGTCTCTTGACCACCTGGATTTAACTTTGAAGGTACAGATGTTATGGGAATACGTACTTTGGAAGGTCTGTTCATGTAGACTAAATTAAGAATAACTACGCCTTATACTATATATAATTTAATATTTTATATTTATAATATATGTATTTTCTTCTTTCTGCCTAATATCTAAACCGTTCATAAGCAACCAATGACCCTGGGTAATCGCGCTTAGTTTATTGTTCACCTCATGACCTTCTTATTAAAATGTGTCCCAAAACTAAAATAATATATAGTAGCGTTCAAGCCGATGGGGTCGGAGATTGTCTATTATCACATACAAAGGGTATTAAGTACTTTTGATACTACTAATATACTCTTCACAGGTGCATTTCTTTTAGTAACTATGTGTTCAGTTTGTATGGAAGCTATATGCTATAGTAATCCGATCTGAACAATTTTTTCGGAGATTACATTGTTGCCTTAGAAAATAATCTATACCAAATTGAATTGATTCTTGAAGATACATTGTCAAATGTGAAAGTTTTCTATACAAGAACTTGATTCCGATCGTTCAGTTTGTATGAAAGCTATATGCCATAGTTAATCGATCTGATCAATTTCTTCGGAGAATACATTGTTGCTTTAGAAAATAATCTATACCAAATTTCGTGAAAATATCTTGTCAAATGCAAAAGTTTTCAATACAAGAACTTTTTTCCGATCGTTCAGTTTATATGGCAGCTATATGCTATAGTAAGCCGATCTAAACAATTTCTTCGGAGATTACATTGTTACCCTAGAAAATAACCTGTGCCAATTTTTGTAAAAATACATTGTCAAATGTGAAAGCTTTACATACAAGAACTTGATTCCGATCGTTCAGTTTGTAAGGCAGCTATATGTTATAGTGGTTCAATATCGGCATTTCCGACAAATTAGTAGCTTCTTGAAGAGAAAATGACGTTTGCAAAATTTCAAAACAATATCTTAAAAACTGAGGAACTAGTTCGAATATATACACAGACAGACGGACGGACGGACAGACAGACTGACGGACATGGCTAAATCGACTCAGTCTCCGACGCTTCCTTCTGGGTGTTACAAACTTCATGACAAACTCAATATACCCTGTTCAGGGTATACAAATTTGTTGACAAATCAGTTTAGTTATGACTATTTCGATGGTGGTAACGACAGGACGAATTATTAATTACTTTGACGCAAATCACATTCCGGCAATTAACGGGAACGTCATAATCTGGAAAAACTTTGGACATATGAAATTAATTCAGCCTCGAATTACATATGGGAAAACTTATAAACGCTAACATAAATCAGATAAATAAATTAAAACACGATGAATACCCAGCAAAGACAGGCCAGAATCCTAAACGCACCAGGCACTACCATACCAACAGGAAATATTGATATCAACACAGAGAGAACGCGACTCAGACTACTTTTTCGATAAACTTTCAGCAAGAAATACGACAATGATAACAGATCTTATTAACATTATCACATCTACTCGTATAACATTTGCAAAAATTGGAATATTAAATCCTGTCTTACAAGACAGTAATAAAATTAATAAATAACAATAAACCTTTATCCGATGTAATAGCGACAGCTTAATGTTCCCACGTGACAGCAAAACTTCTTACAGGATCATCAAAAGAAAACAGAAAAAAATAGTTCATGAGAAACCCTGACAACCAAATTTGAAAACACAGATTAACGAAAAACGCGCTTAAAGTTTTAAGTGACTACAAGTATATATGTAGCTGGAAGTATTCTATAGATATTTTAGAATTAAATAATAATACGAGTATAAGTTTTTTTTGGAAGCCGTGAAACCAATGCTTCAATTTCGCAAATAAGCGATGGTGTAGTCGTCATCAATGACCAACTGGCTGTTATTGAAGGATATAAAAAGGTACTTACCTGATGGTTTTCAATGACAGTGAAAATCAATGATTTAATTTTTTGAGCAAATTCAACGAAGCTTCTTAACTCGAAAGATATAATAAGCGCCCCATATCTCCACCACGTGAATCTACAACACATCAATCGTTTGCAACGATCAATGCAACGGGGACGTTAAATTTTAAATGCTAGTATTGGGTACTTAGCCATTTCGGTAAGTCAATCAATAACTTCTCATAAATTGGCCGATGTTTTCTATTAATGGTTGGAATTTGAAACTTTGATCCACATTCGTATCTTGGAGCTTGAATAGTTTTGGTGCGATTTGGAAAATTTTTGATCATAAGTTGGCTGACCTTAGAAGCACTATTCGCGCAAAGTCTTATTTTAAAATTATCCTATACGGGAAATAGGCGTTATTGTAGCCGGATTTTGCTGGAACACTGGAATGTCAAGAAAATATTCTTCTTCTTAATTTATGTAGACACCGCTTACGCGATTATAGCCGAGTTAACAACAGCGCGCCAGTCGTTTCTTCTTTTCGCTACGTGGCGCCAATTGGATAATCCAAGCGTAGCCAGGTCTTTCTCCACCTGGTCCTTGCAACGGAGTAGAGGTCTTCCTCTTCCTCTGCTTCCCCCGGGGGGACTGCGTCGAATACTTTCAGAGCTGGAGTGTTTTCGTACAATCGGACAACATGACCTAGCCAGCGTAGACATCTTTTAATTCGCTGAACTATATCAATATCTCATACAGCTCATCGTTCCATCGAATGCGATATTCCCCGTGGCCAACGCGCAAGGGACCATAAATTTTTCGCAGAACTTTTCTCTTTTAAAAACTCGCAACGTCGACTCATCAGTTGTTGTCATCGTCCAACCCTCTGCGCCGTATAGCAGGACGGGAATTATGAGTGACTTATAGAGTTTGGTTTTTGTTCGTCGAGAGAGGACTTTGCTTCTCAATTTCCTACTCAGTCCGAAGTAGCACCTGTTGGCAAGAGTTATCCTGCGTTGGATTTCCAGGGTGACATTGTTGGTGGTGTTTACGCTGGTTCCAAGATAGAGGAAATTATCCACAACTTCAAAGTTATGACTGTCAACAGCGACGAGAGAGCTAAGTCGCGAGTGCGACGACTGTTTGTTTGATAGCAGGAAATACTTCGTCTTGCCCTTGTTCACTGCCAGACCCACTTGTTTTGCTTCCTTGTCCAGTATGAAGAGGCCGCGCGGCGCGGGTGTTGAGGCCGATGATATTAATATCATCGGCATACGCCAGCAGCTGCACACTCTTATAAAAGATTGTACTTGTTCAATTAAGTTCTGCAGCTCGAATTATTTTCTCCAGCAGCAGGTTGAAGAAGTCACACGATGGAGAGCCGCCTTGCCTGAAACCTCGTTTGGTATCGAACGGCTCGGAGAGGTCCTTTCCGATTGTGACAGGCTTTTGGTGTTGCTCAACGTCAGCTTATACAGCCGTATTAGCTTTGCGAGGATACAAAATTGAGACATCGCGTCATAAAGGCAGCTCCTTTTCGTGCTGTCGAAATCAGCTTTGAAATCGACGAAGAGGTGGTGTGTGTCGATTCTCCTTTCACGGGTCTTTTCCAAGATTTGGCGCATGGTGAATATCTGGTCGGTTGTGGATTTGCCAGGTCTAAAGCCACACTGATAAGGTCCAATAAGTTTGTTGACGGTGGGCTTTAATCTTTCACCACAATACGCTCGATAGAACCTTATATGCGATGTTGAGGAGGCTTATCCCACGGTACTTAGCGCAGTTTGTGGGGTCTCCCTTTTTGTGGATTGGGCATAGCACACTTAAATTCCAATCGTTGGGCATGCTATCGTCCAACCATATTTTACAAAGAAGCTGATGCATGCTCCTTCTCAGTTCCTCGCCTCCGTGTTCGAATAGCTCGGCCGGCATTCTGCAGGCTGGAGAAGTGTTTCCTCTATAATTTAAGTATGCTCTGGGCATCGGTGACTAGATCACCTTTGGGGATTCTACAAGAGTATGCTCCGGTTTTGAAACCTTCTGTAATCCGCCGCATTTTTTCGTAGAATTTTCGAGCAGTACCCCTGTCGGCCAGCTTGTCAAGCTCTTCGTACTCACGCATTTCGGCCCCTTTCTTTTTCTGTCTGTAAATCCCTCTTCAACTCTCGGTATCTATCCCATCCCGCACGCGGCACTCCTCCACGTAACAGCTTTTGCACTTTCCGAAAACCAATGGTTTCAGTTTCAGCTGTACGTAAGGAGTTTGAAAGGCCGTCCCATAGTTCCCTTATACCGAATTGTTGACGAGTGCTCACAGATAGCAAGAGTTCAAGCCGAGTAGCAAATCGTTCGGCTGTCTGTTGTGATTGCAGTTTCTCGACATCGAACCTTCCTTTTGTTTCTTGACGTGTGCTTTTTGCTGCACAGAGGTGGGTGCGAGTCTTGAAGTGGTCCGGGTCGATGTTAGGAGCGTACGCACGTCTAGAACACTGGAGACGTGTCTTCCGTCTATCACAACATGGTCGATCTGGTTGTTGGCTTTTCGATCCGGAGACAACCAGGTAGCTTGATGTATTTTGTTGTGCTGGAATCTAGTACCACAGATAACCATATTTTGGGCCCGGCGAAGTCGATCAGACTCAGCCCGTTTGGGGATGTTTCGCCGTGGAGGCTGAGTTTACCGACCGTAGTGCCAAACATACTTTCTTTGCCCACCCTGGCGTTAAAGTCGCCAAGGCCGAGTTTGACATCGTGGCGGGGGCAGCTCTCATAAGCGCGCTCCAAGCGCTCATAGAAGGCATATTTGGTCACATCGTCACCGATATTTTGAAGAACCTCGCTTTGATGCGGATTGTGGCTAGACGTTCATTCACCGGAGTGAATGATAGTACTCGGCGACGGAGTCTCTCTCCCACCACGAATCCAACACCAGACTTGGGCTCCTTTATATGGCCACTGTAGAAAATGCCATACGGACCTACACGTCTCTGTCCTTGTCCCGTCCACCGCATTTTTTGGACGGCGATGATGTCAGCCTTTATTTTCGTGAGGACATCAACTAGCTTGGCAGTGGCACCTTACCACTTAAGAGACCGGATATTCCAGGTGCATGCCCTCAATTCGAAGTCCTTATTTCGTTTGGCATGGTCGACATCGAAAGGGGGGTCTCTCATCCTATGCTGGTTGCTACTTTTCATGGGGGATGTTTTTTTACGTGGCGGGTCCCAAACCTAGCGCACAACCCTATGTAGGGGATGTTTCGCCTTCTCACTTTAGCTGGCCTTCAAACGGATGTTCTTAGGCTAGCCAGAGGATACTTGGTCAAAGACCGGATGTCGTGAGCTGCTTGAGTCATATGTAAAAGAATCGTTTCTGGCCACTCCCAAGTGAATGGCGATCAGAGAACTTTCCTCACTTGCGTGAACTTCTATACATGACTTAATCCAAAATATTACACACTAAATTTGGTCGAGTAGGTCTTGAGATATCTATAGTGCAATTTTCGCCCCCCTTCCTGTAATGTCCTCTTTTGTGGTGAAAAATTTAATATACATATCTGATACATTTACTTTTTATTTGTCGCACATTTAATAGTTTCTTACAAAACCGGTATATGCACTCCTCCCACCGAAAACCGTTATAGTGTCATTACTAAGCACAAAATTAAGATATATAAATGTGATTTTGCAGAGGGGTTCCCGGTGGCGAAGTACAACTATGGGAAAACTTTTTAAGAAAGCGGGCGTGGCTCCGCCCTCTAATAATAATATATTATACGAACTCCTACCGTCTGAAAACGAATGAAATCGGAAGATAACCCCGCTCACTCCCTATATAACGTTGCTGTATAAAACTATTTAAACCGCAATAAATCAATAACTAAATACACCAGAGATATTAAGTTTTATATCCGATATGGTATGAGAGGAAGTTGGTGTGAAAAGTGGACGCTGGGTGTGGCACTGCTTGGTGAAATCCCATGTCCAGGGACCCAAGCGACCGATTTCAACAAAATTTTGCACGTGGTATTCTTCTCTTATTTGCATGTTGTAGTACGAGAATGGCGAAATCGGACTACAACCACCCACATATCGCATATAGCCTTTATTTAATTTTATTTGAATCTTTCAATTTCCAGTACACAAATCAAGAAACAATTAATACATTATAACGAATATAACTTTGCTCGAATAAAAAAATGACCAAAAATTGTACGAATCCAACAGAAAATCTTGAAGTCCCTATGTACAGAATATTTGGACCACAGTAAAACATTAATCAATGTGTGAGCTATATAATTGAAATTCAGAGATAATCCTTCTCTGACAATGGTGTATCTGCATGTTAAAAATGGGTTGCCTTAGAACAATACTGCTCTTATCCCCCATCTTTCTAATATAAAGATTTTTGAATTTCCGTATGACTTTGTTCCGCATTTGTCGGCCAATATGAGAGTTATATCAATGAAAATGTGAGAGCGTGTCTTACTCACAGCAATGTAACTTTGTGTCTAAAATAGATAAATTTGAACGAAAACTTGACCTAGTCCCTATATAACTAATATCAGGATTTTCGAACATCCGGCTGTCTTTACTTTTAGTTTTTTAGGTTTTTGGTGTGGCATGTTAATAGTAGGTGGTATTGGGGCAAAATAATAATTGGGTCAATACTACCCCAACTCCCATATACTGCACATAATGATTTTCTAACAAACTTTATGCCGAACAAGTCGGTCAATGTATGAGTTATATTTGTAAAATTACTTGGATTTCGATCCTTTGGCTGACGTTTTACACCTTAAAGTATTTCCTTGTCTTTGATTAGTGCACGTTGCGAGAGTATAAAAAGTTCGGTTGTACCCGAACTTAGCATTACTTACTTGTTTAATATAAAGTTTTACCATCGCAAGAGAATGAAATGTTAATCTTAACTTATCCCCTCCTTACTTGTTCATAATCGTTTTTATTAGCTTCACATGTATGTATGTATGTATGTATGTACATACTATATGTTACTTCTGTTTGTGCGACCGATAATTAATTAAAAATAATAATAATAAATATTAATAATTTAAGTAAAAGTTTTGATATGTATATTTACGAACTAATACATATGTACCTGTCAAACAAGGGTGGTCGCTGTTGAAGATGGGTGTTATCGGACTCATGTCACGCTCACAAAACGCTATTAACTGAATTAAGATACCGAACTATAATTTGCTACAGGCGATCCCGGTAAAAAGTTACACCTGTTGGCTGAAACATTGTTTAAAGTGGGGGTGGTAACACACTCAACTTAACAAACCTTGCTAAGAGGAAGTAATTTCGGTACTTCAGAAGACCTCCACTCCGTTGGAAAGACCAAGTGGAGAAGGACCTGGCTTCGCTTGGAATCTTCAATTGACGTCACATTGCAAAAAGAAGAAACGACCGGTGCGCTGTTGTTAAAATTTCTATGAATCGACATTTAGAGACAATGTCGGCTATGTTGACACTTTTATTCATTTTCTAATGCTTCATTATTGAAAACAGACTTATGCTATTTTTCGATTGGGCAGCATTTTCACAGCGTCAAATATATAAAATGTCTTTTGAATTTCGCGGCTATGCATAACGACGCTATGCATGATTACTTTGGGTATTGAGTTCAACAGTTATAGACGTGTAAACATGGAGTTCACTAACGCCGAAATTCGTGCTATTTTAAAGTTTTCCTTCGTTAAAGGCAAATCCGCTAGATAAACGTTCCGTGAGATTAATGGTGTTTTGGGTGATGTTACTCTATCACTTCGAACTGCGGAGGAACGGTTTCGACGATTCAGAGCGGGTGAAAACGACACCATGGATAAGCCAGCCGGCGGGAGACCTGTGACGACGAATACCGATCTAATCATGGAAAACATCGACTTAGATCGGCATGTGACATCTCGTGACATCGCCCAGATGATGGAAGTTAGCCACCAAACTATTTTAAATCTATCTGCAGAAGGCTGGACACACAAAAAAAACTTGTTGTTTGGGTACCGCATGATTTGACGCAACGCCTGCGATATGCTGCTGAAACAGAACGAACTCGACCCATTTTTGAAGCGATTGGTGACTGGCGACGAAAAATGAATCACATATGACAGTATCAAGCGAAAACGCTCGTGGTCGAAGGCCAGGAAGGCTTTGCTGCGTGTTTGGTGGGATTGGAGGGAATCATACACTATGAGCTGCTCCCATATGGCCAGAATCTTAATTCTACCATCTACTGCGAACAACTGGACCGCTGTAAGCAGGCGATCGACCAGAAGCGTCCAGAATTAGCCACTAGGACAACGCCAGACTACAGACTTCGTCGATGACTCGTCAGAAGCTTCAGGAGCTCAGATGGGAGGTTTTATCGCATCCACCATATAGCTCGGACATAGCGCCAAATGATTACCACCTGTTCCTATCCATGGCGAACGCCCTTGTTGGTGTAAAGTTGTCACTACTCTAAGTTATCGAATTGATCACTGTAACAATTTTTATAAAGCGTTGAATAAAGAGCAAAAAAGCGGAAGTGAGATATTTATTATATATATGAATTTATATCTTAAGTAAACATACATATAAAATCATTATATGGAGCGTACACATGGAAGTAATTACAGAGTTCAAATAAGAGTTCGGGTGTAACTGAACATTTTATACTCTTACAACTTGCAGATATAAAAAAGCGGAAAATTACTTCAGGTGTTGGCAAAACTTTATATTAAGTATAGACTTTAGTATGTATCAACCCGATTTCATAAATTTTTGCCGCTCCTACATACTATTAACATACTATAAAAAATTTCCCTGGGTTTAATCAGTACCTCACATACAATTAGCAATCATACGGAGTAAAGTCATGGGATCTAAATCCAGTTTTCGATTAATTTTATCAACCGCAGACACAAAGACACACTGTTATTAGTAAAATACACTCCCTCAATTTTATTACGATAATTAACATACTGGCCGCTTTGGTGAAGTTTTGGTCAGATAAAATTTACAAAGGTATTATTCATGCGAAGTTGTATCCATTAATTGTATGTTACTGACCCGGCAGCCGGTGTCCTGCCTGAAATTATGTGTTTTGAAATGAAAAGAAAGTTGAATTTATATTGTGTTGAAAGTCATTTATTTTCGATTTTTTCAAATTTTTTCAATGTAACGAAGCTTGATAAGCAATATTTTTTTGTTTCTGTTTCGGTGCGTTAATGTACAGAGAAGATGGTTTTCCAACTCGTGAGCACGCCACTTATATCCGGCCGTGTGAAAAACATAGCATTTCCAAATTTATGCCACACACTTTTAGCGACTATCCGTGTGAATTACGAAACAATTTTAGACGACCGGCTCTTTAGAGTGTCAGAATAAACGTGTCTATTTATTTCAAAGATTTTCTTGCTTTTATAGTTTTACAAAAATACTTATCTTCTAATTTACAAAAAGTCTTATCTGTAGGAAAATTCCACAGTGCTGCTTATCCTTTATTACTATCATGTGGCTGCATTTGCATTTAATATATATTTAGGATCAGTGTTTCTTCTCATATCCTAATTTTACATATCTTCTGGTTTTCTTAAATAAATGTATCTTCTTATCTACCATACTATCTTCACTCCATCTGTGTTTGCTGTTGTTCTTGGGTTAGCATGGGATGTAACTTATTACTATCAAGTGGCTGCATTTGCATTTAATATTTATTTAGGATCAGTGTTTCTTCTCATATCCTAATTTTACATATCTTCCGGTTTTCTTAAATAAATGTATCTTATCTACCAGTCTATCTTCACACCATCTGTGTTTGCTGTTGTTCTTGGGTTAGCATGGGATGTAACTCCTCCCCCTTAGTCGCATTTGTTTTTATACTCGCGCAACAATGTTGCTAAGGAGAGTATTATAGTTTTGTTCACATAACGGTTGTTTGTAAGTTTGTTATATACCAAAGTGATCAGGGTGACGAGTAGAGTCGAAATCCGGATGTCTGTCTGTCCGTCCGTGCAAGCTGTAACTTGAGTAAAAATTGAGATATCATGATGAAACTTGGTACACGTATTCCTTGGCTCCATAAGAAGGTTAAGTTCGAAGATGGGCAAAATCGGCCCACTGCCACGCCCACAAAATGGCGGAAACCGAAAACCTATAAAGTGACATAACTAAGCCATAGATGAAGATATTAAAGTGAAATTTGGCACAAGGGATCGCATTAGGGAGGGGCATATTTGGACGTAATTTTTTTGGAAAAGTGGGCGTGGCCCCGCCCCCTACTAAGTTTTTTGTACATGTCTCGGAAACTACTATAGCTATGTCAACCAAACTCTACAGAGTCGTTTTCTTCAGGCATTTCCAAATACAGTTCAAAAATGGAAAAAATCGGATAATAACCACGCCCACCTCCCATACAAAGGTTACGTTGAAAATCACTAAAAGTGCGTTAACGGACTAACAAAAAACGTTAGAATCACTAAATTTTACGGAAGAAATTGCAGAAGGAAGCTGCACCCAGGCTTTTTTTAAAAATTGAAAATGGGCATGGCCTCGCCCATTATGGACCAAAACCATATCTCCCAGGAACTACTAGACCGATTTCAATGAAATTCGGTATATAATATTTTCTTAACACCCTGATGACATGTACGAAATATAGGTGAAATCGGTTCACAACCACGCCTTCTTCCAATATAACGCTATTTTGAATTCCATCTGATGCCTTCTCTGTATAATACGAGTATATACATTAGGAACCAATGATGATAGCGGAATAAAACTTTACAAAACTACGGTATTTGAAAAATATGTAAATGACGTATAATGAAATCTCGATTATCACTTTATCATGCGAGAGTATAAAATGTTCGGTGACACCCGAACTTAGCCCTTCCTTACTTGTTGTTTTCTTAACATATACAAGAGAAGGATTATTAAAAGTAAAATAATCATAAAAATTACAAATGAAATTGAATAAT
>NW_024395925.1:0-8886 GCF_016617805.1 Bactrocera tryoni | reverse complement strand
TTCACATAACGGTTGTTTGTAAGTCCTAAAACTAAAAGAGTCAGATATAGGGTTATATACATATACCAAAGTGATCAGGGTGACGAGTAGAGTTGAAATCCGGATGTCTGTTTGTCCGTCCGTCTGTCCGTCCGTTCGTGCAAGCTGTAACTTGAGTAAAAATTGAGATATCATGATGAACCTTGGTAGACGTATTTCTTGGCTCCATAAGAAGGTTAAGTGCGAAGATGGGCAGAATCGGCCTACTGCCACGCCCACAAAATGGCGAAAACCGAAAACCTATAAAGTGTCATAACTAAGCCATAAATAAAGATATTAAAGTGAAATTTTGCACAAAGGATCGCATTAGGGAGGGGCACATTTGGACGTATTTTTTTTTGGAAAAGTGGGCGTGGCCCCGCCCCCTACTAAGTTTTTTGTACATACCTCGGAAACTACTATAGCTAAGTCAACCAAACTCTATAAAGTCGTTTCCTTCAGGCATTTCCATATACGGTTCAAAAATGGAAGAAATCGGATAGTAACCACGTCCACCTCCCATACAAAGGTTATGTTGAAAATCACTAAAAGTGCGTTAACCGACTAACAAAAAACGTCAGAAACACTAAATTTTACGGAAGAAATGGCAGAAGGAAGGTGCACCCAAGTTTTTTTTTTTTAATTGAAAACGGGCGTGGCGTCGCCCACTTATGGACCAAAAACCACATCTCAGGAACTACTGATCTAATTAATTTTACAGCCAAATAAAAAAATATGTAAATGACGGATAATGAAATCTCGATTATCACTTTATCATGCGAGAGTATAAAATGTTCGGTGACACCCGAACTTAGCCCTTCCTTACTTGTATTACTTTTTTTCACAATTTATGTACTCATATTAATTAACACTTAATCAATTGTACTCACCTGTAAAACTAGCGTTTTTCACAAGTATTAGAACTTTAGTGAACCAGGATGGGATCTGTTGTCCGAGGTATTTTTAATAACACATCATTTTGATTGCCCTACTCATTTAATCAGATGTGTTTCCTGAGTATATGTCTTTTATTACACTGTTCTTTTTATTGATTGCTTCTTCTGGAATTTATATATAAGTAGCTGTAGCTTACTTTTATCAGTTTCGTTTGTAAAAAATCGTTTTGTACAATATTTAATGGTGGGTTAATTCGTCTAAGCACTTTAGTTTTGGCATAGTAACGACAAAAATTTGTACTTCTTTTTCAGGAATTATTCCATAATTGGTAATTTAATTCTGATAAACAGTAATTGAACTTCTTAAATATTTTGTATAATAATTTTATAACTAACTTATCAACACTTTTTCATTAATATGTTTACAATACTGTCTATGTATATATTTATTAATATATTATATTAATTAACTTTTACTATTTCATTTAAACGTTTCCACCACTGGACTAGTTCAAATATTAAAACTATAGGATTTCAAAATGCAAAATACTATTTTTTCGCATTTCCTTGCTGAATTATTTTTACCAAGAGTTTTAATTGCCATGGAACTCATTGCGCAGGCTCAAATATAAAGACATTATTCGTAGACACAAACAGGCACGTATTTTCGAATATAAACATTTTCTATTATTTTTCACCCTTAACCATGAATAACTCTTGAATAACAATATAATTGAAAAAGTCTGTTATAAAGCAGATAATACTACGTCATTTTTATATTAATTAGGTCTATAGTTAATTTAAAAGTACGAAATTAAAATTATATGATTACAGTAATATATGTATATACATATACAATGTTGTCAAATATCTCCCTTCCGCTTTTTTGCTCTATCCAATGCTTTATAAAAAGTGTTACAGTGATTGGATTTAGTTCAAATATGCGCCGTTTCGTTCGATAATATGTTTCCATCTAGACGGCAACTTCATAATAACCCCCTGTACCCCCCCTCCTTAATTGCGAAGAACTCGGACAGCCACTTTCCACAAGTCTCTTTTGAGTTTAACTTTACAACAACAAGGGCCTTTGCCATGGACAGGAACAGGTGGTAATCACTTGGCGTTATGTCCGGGCTATATGGTGGATGCGATAAAACCTCCCATCCGAGCTCCCGTAGCTTCTGACGAGCCATCAACGAAGTGTGTGGTCTGGCGTTGTACTGGTTGATCGCCTGCTTCAAGCGATCTAATATATGTATAATATATTGTTTATGTACTAGCGGCCCGGTACGTAATTTACTACGTATAAAGTGAAATAATAATAAAATTTTAATTTAACATCAAATTCATTTTTTCAAACAAAAACATATTTCATTAATTACTAGCTATTATAAAACTTAATTGCAATCGTTTGAATTGAAATGGCATATCAATTGGAATCATAAGGACACGCGGTATCAAAAACTTCTCCTTTTGATTTAGCAGTCAAGATCGAAGCTTCAATCAAATAAACAACAACTTTTTTATTGCCAACAGAAACATATTGCAAGAGAATAATAATTTTTGTAGCACCAAAAAATGTCAATTGAAATGTCGAATTGTATTGCTTAACATGATTCAAACAAGACTTCAAAGTTTGAGGTGTCCCAAGAATTAATGAATACAATGGTTCTCTCACTTTGCCATTAGCACAACACTTTGAATGTTAGCCGGATCACAATGTGGACAAATTTCGGACATCAATCCAATATGTGCCTACATACTATAATCAATCTGACTGTTGTAACTAAACCAGCACACATCATTGCAGCCAAAATAGGACAGATTTATTTTGTTCCTTTGACCAATTTTGTGCAAACTTCTCTTAAACCACCTTCTCAACAGTCAAAACAAAGCCTAAAGATTTAGTTTAGATAATGTGATAAATAAAGAACCGATCGTCCGATTTTGTGCAAACGTCACATAAACCATATACTAAACAGTCAGAACGATTGGGTTTGGAGAAGTGAGCCCATTCTTGAGTTATAAAATTACAACGAAAAGTGGAATTGCTTTTTATACAAGTCCATATATACATATTGATTACTGCTGAGTAAAATTTTTGTATGCCTAACCGCTGCTTGCAGTTATATGTACAAGGTGTGTTCCAAAATAAACAGGACTTTTGGAATCTAGCGCCCCCCGGTGGCGCCATTTATACGTCGACTAGTGCGCTATAATCTGGTGGTTTCAACGTTTTCAAAGTGGTCGTGAGGACATAAATGACGATCAACATGTGGGCCAATCAAAATCCGTAATTACCGGAAATTCCATCAAAACTGTGCGTGAATTCATCAAAAATCAGCCGAAATCGTCATTGCAATACATGGAAATGGAATTGAACATATCCAAAACATCGATTTATCGCATTTTGACCAAACATTTGGGCTTATGAAAGGTGTGCGCACGGTTTGTTCAGTACAAATTGACTGACGACCAAGAAATTGCTCAGAATCCAACATTAGATCGACGCTTGTTAAAGATTATTTGACCAAAAATCATATTTTAACCATTAACCACTCCCCGTATTCACCTGATATGGCACCGTGCGACTTCTTCCATTCCGGAAAAATGCATTTGCCCATAAAAGGAAAGCGTTACGCAGTCGTAGAGTCCATTCAGAGGCTTGCACCGGCATACTGGCGTCCATACCGGCCAACGAGCTAAAACACTAGTTCGACATGATTTTAGACCGTGCAAAAAGTTGTATTGAAGCAAAAGGAGACTATTTTGAATAAACTAAATTGATTTTGCTGAAAAAACTATTTGTTCGGTTTTATTTTTAAGTCCTGTTTACTTTGGAACGCACCTTGTATGTGATATAAATGACCAGGATGACTAGATAAGTCGATTTCCGGGTCAATGTCTGTCCGATTGTTTATACCAGCAATGACCTGAGTAAAAATTGAGACATTGTGTTGAACCTTGGTACTCGTCTTCCCTGGCACCAAAGCAAGTTTAGAATTGCAGATGGAATCGCACTGTTCACATGCTCACAAAATTCTGTTAAAATAATTTAGGACACGAAACTGTAACTTTATACGAGGTATCAAAGTATGCAGGGGCAACAGAAGGGATCCACTAAACTCAAAGTAATTTTATTCAGAATATTAGAAGTGTATCACTATGTCACATTGTGAAATTAATTGGCAAAATAAGACTAAAGCCACAATTGGTAACCTAGGCATACCTTTTACCAAAAATATTGGTTATTATGTGAGATATTATTGCAGAATATGTCGGTAAGTATGTGAATCATCTTCTTAAAATTGCATGGAACATGTTCTCGTGTATACTTGACTAATGACAAAAGTTAGTGTAATCTGTCTAGAACCTTACTTATAAATTTTACCCTTTTTGGAAAGGTTTATATGATATGGATATGTGTACCATATTTGATGTCGATTTTATAATGAAGGCACAAAGCAAATAATAAAACTGAGTAAGTCTATGACCTGTAATATATGTGTGTAAGTTAATCTTCTTCTTTACTGGCGTAGACATTGCTTACACGGTTATAGCCGAGTTAACAACAGAGCACCAGTCGTTTCTTCTTTTCGCAATGTGAGGCCAATTGAAGATTCCAAGCGATGTCAGGTCCTTCTCCACCTGATATTTCCAACGGAGTGGAGTTTTTCCTCTTCCTCTGCTTCCCCCGTCGGGTACTGCATCGAATACTTTCATAGCTGAAGTTTTTTCGTCTATTAGGACGACATGACCTAGCCGCTGTCTTTTAATTCGCTTAACTAAGTATATATATGGCATCGTATATCTCATACATTCGTTCCATCCAGCGTTTGAGAAGATACGCTACTCCCATAGCATTTCATTTTGCTATTGCTACCGCTCTCACATTGTCGGGAGCCGTAGCCATAGCAGAACAATGTAACAGTATGTGCTCTGCTCTGCTAGGAGTTTTATTAGATAAAAAACTATAGCTGTAGCATAGCAAAAAATGAAGTGTTGTGCTCTGTTCTGGCGTAGCGGTAGCAAAAATTTGGACATGCTACACATGTAAGAGCTATAGCACATGCAACTTTTATTTAGCTCTGCTCAACCAGAGAACTTAAAAGTAAATCGAAATCTGTATGATGGTTCGATTGCGCGGCTAACAGAGCTGATAGAATCAAAGTAAGGAATTCACCATTCACGCTGCTATTTAGCAGAATTGAGCATGTGCAGTGGCAGAAATATATATAAAATGACTAAATACATGCGAGAATAAATAAAGAGAGCTGCTTTGTAGAAAAATATACAAACTCACTAAGAAAACGTAAAAAAGCATTCTCTGAGTGACATTTGCATGCTTATATTGAATTATATGACCCTTATCACATACATATGCGTGATTACTTTGTGTTATAAGAACCATTGTTTTCCGAAAAATGGTAAAAATTTTATGTGTTAAAATTTAACAAAAAATAATTTTCAATAAATTATTATTTCAAAAATTATATTAATTTCGACTATTATAAAATGAACTTAAATGTGCTCATATAAACCCTTCCATTCATTCCTTCCATTTCTTCAAAAAAATTAATGACCTTCATGAAATATGCATTTTCGCATTATTTCGTTACCATTTCCATATTTGTACCAATAGAATTTCTATGGCATACACATATGTACATATATTATTTCTTTAGCACATTTGTCTGTATGTTTACGCAAATGCGAGCCACATATGTACATACATTCATAATAACAAGTGTCGCACGCTTCTTTCGAATCTCCGTTGTCACGGTCAACCAATGGCCGAAACTTGCGTTTTGTCAAAGAGTCAAGTACTGAACAAACTGAGCACGACAGACTGCAAGCGACATCTGTCAAATATTAAAATACACACGTTCTTATGGATCATCAAGAACGTATCAGCTTGGATTGAGAGACAACATGAGGAGACAGACTTTTATCTGACGCAATTCTTGACAGGCCATGGCTGTTTCAGGGAATACCTTTACAGATTCGGCCACGATGATGACACGAAATGCTCATTCTGCAGCAGTGCCAATGAAAACGCCGAGCATATCTTCTTCTTCTGTTCGAGATACGAAGTGGAGAGAACTACCATCGAAGGAATAATTAACCAAAGGATGACGCCTGACAACATTATAAGCCACATGCTGCAATCAAAGTTGGTATGGGCGAAAATGAAAGAGTGGGCCGCAATAGCGATCCACGAACTCAGGATCAGAGAACGACAGCGAAGAAGCTTGAGACCAGCTGAATAACCACGAAAGGAGTTTCTGAAGAGGCATTCTTGCCCAGCTTGGTCCTGCGAAGTAATACCTAACGGCGGTCCCGCAGGACCAAATACAAGCTAACGCAGCCGAAGTTAAGGGTTTAGTACGTAGGCGTACTGCTTCGCAAGTCCAGTAAAGTTAGATAAGACTAACTGGGCGTGATCCCGAAAGAGGTGTATCTTTAGCGAGCAATATGAATCGTGCATGCTACCTGTCTAAGGCAGTATCTTTTGGAAGAACACGTTCTTATGGACACAGTTATGTAGTTGTGCAGCTGGCTTAATAACTGTGTCCCTAAGAACGTGTGTATTCTAATATTTGTCGCGCTCATTGGTTCAGCACTTATGTGATGATAGAAAATCCGAGCTGTGCCGAAAGAAACTAACAAACGATCGCCGATTGTTACCGCTTCCCTTGCTGCTCGAACAGCGTCGCCTACAAACCAGCGTAAATATGTATGAAGATGTATGAGCGTGCATACATATCGACGCAGATTTTTGAGAGTCACAGAAAAATATTTTAGACAAATATTGTAAATCGACAACGGCTACGTTGCCACTTTTGTCACTTCTTTCTGTGAAGAAGCATCAGAAAGATGTTCAATTTATGATTTTTAGCTTTTGCCATCGCCGCGAAAAGACGCTTGTTGGCAAAGGCATGTTCGGGGAGATGTTACGGCGTCTGTTTTTATGAATAAAGCTAGGTCGCTTGTGGCATATGCGCCTGCGTTTACGAATGAAATCGTTTTTGTTGTAAAATTTACTACATTTGGGCTTCGCCAATTCGGCTGCCATATTGACTTGTGGTGCTTTTGCTATTTAGACAATTGTTGTTTGTGTAGAACAATGCTTCAATTTTTTGTTGGCGACATATTCACATGTGTACGCATATGTATGTTTGTATGCTTCTGCCTTATTTGTTCGGAAGTGTATGTAAATATATGTACATATAAATATATATGAATGCATGAACATGCAGATCAATGCGCGCGCATGCAATACATTATATTGGTAAGTGATAAAATCATGATTTGAATTTCTGAATGCGCACTTGCGTATACATACATACATAATAAGATTATGATATGAGCATGTGCAGAGACATAAGATTAATATGATAGAAGATGTACATACATGCATACACACATACATACATATGTATATATTGTTGTGATAAATTTAATTTCTATTAGTAGGAAATATAATATAAAAATATTTATTAGAATAGTATATTATGTAAAAATCAAAGAAAATTATTAAATATGCAAGTCTAAATTGACTATAAATATTACTATGCATGCATTCATACAAAATATACTAATATCATAATTATGTTTACATGTCAATATTGAATTGCCGACGGCAAAACGCAAAAGAGCATACATATTTGCATACATTGCGATTCCCAAGTTAAAAGAAAAATTGAAGCATGAAAATATCACAATGCTGTTGTTGGGAGCATCATAAGGAGCATGCATATATACATATATGTAGGATTCCACCCACAAGCCGCACAAATGAGTTAGGAAAACGTATTTAAGGTTTATTTAGTTATTTAGAATTTGTTAACATTAATTGTTACATTAAAATGAGATAAATGATTTGAAAAAAAATATATTTATGTCTCGTCATATTCTTGGGCATGTGAGACAACAACATAAAAAATTTGTTTATGTTCTCTGTGTGAATTAAATATAAACAAGCAAAACGAAAATCGTCATGGGCATGTTAATATATTTATCTCTCTTCATATTATCTGCTTTGGCATATATGCCATGCCATCATATTCCGAAAATACATACATATATTTCTTTCTCTCATATTCTTTGTTGAATATGTGAAGAACTGTTAAAAATGTTAACATTTTACAGCGTGACTTCTATAGGTGAATTCCTTACTTTAAATCTAACAAATGTTCGCTGTCGAACCTGCACCTTCTCTATACTTTTAAGTTCTCTGGCTCAACTACCGCTCCAAATTTTTTACTAGGCAGTCTGTAAGTTAATATGATACCAAATGTGAGTGTAATCCATTTATTGTTTGTAATGTTGAATTCCTACCCAACTGTATATTTAATATAATATAAAGTTTTACCAACACCTGAAGGTATCTATTTCCACGGCTTTGGTCTTTGCGAGAGTATAAAATGTTCGGTTTAATCCGAACTCCCTTCTTTCTTACTTGGTATACTATTGACACATGTTGCTACAGAATTCATGTAACGGTTATATATATATACATTAGGGTGGTTTTTTTTTTTAACTATTAATTTTTTTCAGTCCCGTCACGAAAATTCCTTGGAAATACCCTAAAAAAATTCCCTAAAAATTTTAGCCCTTAATATTAACATTAAGAACTAGACCAAGGCCTGTAAAAATTTTCCATAGAAAATACACTACAATCGTGAGTTTTTATATTTAAATTCCTACAGATCAGAGGTATTTTATGGCATCGCTTTGACTTTAGACGCATATTTCTCAGAATTGTTCACTCTACAAAAGTGCCCAGTGCAACAAAGTCGTAACTCACACCGGCGGGGTAGTACGGGGCCCTAAACTTAATTTTTCCATGAAATTCGCAGTTTTTGTATTTGTCTCGTAAATGACAAGAGCTATAGAAAAAAATTAAATGACAAATTTGTAGGAAATTTTATTTTCTAAGAAAAAGGCCCAAGGTCAAAATCGCTTTCAT
>NW_024395924.1:0-16762 GCF_016617805.1 Bactrocera tryoni | reverse complement strand
GGATTCAAGCGGCAAAGTTAAAGTGACATACATACTATATGTATATATGAAAAAAAATTTAAAAAAATATATATAATAAGATAAAAGGTGCGGTAGTACATATATATATATATATATATATATAAGTATATAGTTTTGAAAAACGGACACGAAACGGTTCCGTGTTGGGGTAACAAAAGTAAAAAAAAATACAATAATAAGAAAAACTTAACTCGTGTGTGCAGTTATAAAAAAACAAAAAAAAACACATATAATTACACATGTACATACAATACAGTGCCATAAACAAAAAACCAAACAAAAACAAGTAAGGAAGGGCTAAGTTCGGGTGTCACCGAACATTTTATACTCTCGCATGGTAAAGTGATAATCGAGATTTCATTATTCGACATTTAAATATTTTTCAAATACCGTATTTGTGTAAAGTTTTATTCCGCTATCATCATTGGTTCCTAATGTTTATACTCGTATTATACAAAGAAGGCATCAGATGGAATTCAAAATAGCGTTATATTGGAAGAAGGCGTGGTTGTGAACCGATTTCTGCCATATTTCGTACATGTCATCAGGGTGTTAAGAAAATATTATATACCGAATTTCAGTCAAATCGGTCTAGTAGTTCCTGAGACATGGTTTTTGGTCCATAAGTGGGCGGCGCCACGCCCATTTTCAATTTTTAAAAAAAGCCTGGGTACAGCTTCCTTCTGCCACTTCTTCCGTAAAATTTAGTGTTTCTGACGTTTTTATGAGTCGGTTAACGCACTTTTTAGTGATTTTCAACATAACCTTTGTATGGGAGGTGGGCGTGGTTATTATCCGATTTCTTCCATTTTTGAACTGTATATGGAAATGCCTTAAAAAAACGGCTCTGTAGAGCTTGGTTGACATAGCTGTAGCAGTTTCCGAGATATGTACAAAAAACTTAGTAGGGGGCGGGGCCACGCCCACTTTTCCAAAACAATTGGGTCCAAATATGCCCCTCCTTAATGCGATCCTTTGTGCCAAATTTCACTTTAATATCTTTATTTATGGCTTAGTTATGACACTTTATAGGTTTTCGGTTTCCGCCATTTTGTGGGCGTGGCAGTGGGTCGATTTGGCCCATCTTCGAACTTAACCTTCTTATGGAGCCAAGGAATACGTGTACCAAGTTTCATCATGATATCTCAATTTTTACTCAAGTTACAGCTTGCACGGACGGACGGACAGACGGACGGACAGACAGATCCGGATTTCGACTCTACTCGTCGCCCTGATCACTTTGGTATATATAACCCTATATCTGACTCTTTTAGTTTTAGGACTTACAAACAACCGTTATGTGAACAAAACTATAATACTCTAATTAGCAACATTGTTGCGAGAGTATAAAAACAAACACTAATGAGTGCTTCGCAGCCTCACTCGCAAAACCGTAGGCATTCCTTAAATGCCTACTTCAGCTTTGTCGAGGCAACAAAAACAACGCCTGACAAAAAAAATGTAACGACGATGATGAGTCATCGCGGCGATCAGCCGAAATGAAAAATAAGCAAGCGCAGTCAGCAGAAGCAGCAGTAAACAACAATCGGGAAACAATAAATGCGCCAACAACAGACACTATGCATGTAGTACCAGCTAGCACCCGAACAGCAAAAGAAAACAAAACGCAAAGTGAGAATGTACCATGCAAAAAAGGATCATCTGTTTAGACTGGTATTGACCGCTACGTAAATGTAAAAAGGAAATCGAGTCCAATTAAATCAGCGGTATATAACAAAAAATTTCAACCAGGTACGCCACATGACAAAAAGCCAGAAATCCTAAATGGCAACAGATTTGCCTTGCTGAGCAAGGAGACTAACGATGATGCAAATGCGCTTCTCCAAACTATGAGAAACTTAATAGGCACAAACAATTTTCACATTGTACCCTTGAAAACAGGGTAACATAAATGAAACAAAAATACAAACATACACTGCAAAAAGTTTCATGGATATTGTAAAGTAATTTGTCAAACAATAACAAAAAAATTACTACTTTATAACCAACTGAAGAGCTCAAAAGGCCTAGTTGTTGTCATAAAAGGTATAGAGTCTTCGGTAGACTCTAACGATGTGAAAGAAGCTTTTACCTTGCAGAAGATGCATTTTAGCATTAAATTAGTAGTAAAATTTTTACAGGAACAAAGTCCCACAAGCCAATGATCAAAATAGAACTGATGCCAAATTGTAATCAACTAAAGGAAAATGAAATACACCCGATTTACAATTTAAAATATCTGCTCCATCGCAGAATTACGGCTGAGTGAATCCCATAAGAGAAAATGGTCCAGCAAGAATTTACAAACCAAGCCAAGAGTATGGACATTAATGAAAGCATATTGCACCTCTACGCAGTGTTCAGGTGGTGTGTGCTGATTTACATCCTACTAAAAATGTACTTTTAAAAAAAGAGGATTTTAAATAAAAAAATGCAGGAATTGTGGAGGGAAAATCACACATTGCTAACTACAGGGCTGCCCGGTATAAGTATAAAGATTTGAAATCGAAGTTGCTCAAGCAGTAAGCATTCAAGCACGTCGCACATTGTGGAGCATTTGGTCTCAAAACTAGACAAAATAATTTCTACATACAATCACCAATCATATGGAGCAAAAATCAAGTGGATGTCCGAAAATTTTGGTAATAGTTATTAGAGGGGGTTTTCAAGTTTTCGGGCAAGCAATTGTATCTATTTCTTAGGAGCAAAGAAAACACTGTTATGAATAAAACATGTTCTGTAATTTTCTATTGACTTATTGGTATCGGGTCCACATGTTCGGTACTTAGGACTTGAACAGTTTTGATTAGACATGGAAAATTATTGGTCAAAAGGTGGCTTACTTTTAAGGGAATTATTACTGCAAAATTTTATTCCGTTATATTAATTAATTCCTTTATTTGTACCTTTGAAAGTGAAAGAACTCAAATGGAATTTCAAATTGTTTTATATGGGAAGTAGGCGAAGTTGTAGTCCGGATTTCTGCCTTATCTTCACTGAGTAACATAGGAATATGAAAGGGAATATTATGATCCAAATTTTGTCGAAATTGGTCATTCCGGTCCCGAGATATGGAATTTCACTCAATAAAGTAGGCGGTGCAACGCACATTGTTCATCTTTTCAACACCGGCTCTGATAGGAGCCCCCTACACCATCTACATATATACCACCTGTATATAATACACTTAGCACGATTTCTGTGTATTTAATTAAAAAAAATAAATGAAAAAAATAAAATGTGTACTTTTTTATGCAAGTGACCAACCTAATATATAACGCGCTTTTTTATGTAAAGTGGGGAAAGACGGGAAAAATGTTTAAGCTTAAATGTTAAGAAGAAATCCTGTAGTTTACTATGAAACATAATTCAAAGCCTCGACCTCGCCTGACACTATAAGAAAACACTAATTTCTAAAATTAAAAAAAAAACTTTTAGTTTTTTAATGGTTTTCCTGAAAAAAAAAAATAATGATACATTAACTAAAAATGTTTTATATCGTTAGTATTAAATACATACCATGTTGTCCTGAATTCATAAAAATATTTCCAAGAATTCACTTCACGCAATAAAAAAGCACTTTGCAATTCCTTCTGAGAACAATGGAGAGTTCAAGTGAATAAGTGTGTACTCCTAGAACCAAGTCTAGGTTCCGACTACTTGTGTGGCAATATAGCGGCCTGAAGTTAGTAATACTCTTTCACCTTTTGTCCGGCTCTTTGAAGCTGCAATGCTCTTCATGTGCGTCATAACCAAACTCCTAATGATAATATTATTGAAACTCCCCGTCTATATTTCCAAAACCACAGTAAATCTTAAAGAGACAATGCTACTACCAAGGGAGCTATGCAAACGTGTGTGAAAGGCTATACTGCACAAATGCAATTGCCCCAAAACCATAACCAAATGGAAGTGCTGAAAACCTATGATTTTCAACCTTACACAATGTATGACACAATTTATGGCTTCCTTTAATGCAAAATATGATTCAAGAGATAATCAAATCACAAAACCAAATCTTGCATACTTTTAAGTAAAAAAATAAGGTATTGAACATTAGTTTATGGTATGCTAATGGTGTTAACCAACATAAATTGGAACTTTTCAGATTTCTGGATGAAAATAATATTGATGTAATGCTTTTGTCAGAAACTCATCTTACGAACAAAAACAATTTGTTTATACCGGGATTTAGAACATATGATACAAATCACCCAGATGGAAAGGCGCATGGAGGAACAGCAGTGTTGGTTAGAAAACGGTTAAATCACCACGCATTAGAATCTTATGCCACAGCGCAATTACAAGCTACAACAATAACTATAAAAAATCGCTGCGGGGACTTAAAACCTGTAGACCATATATACTGCCCAACTCGGTTTGAAATTACAGACATCCAATTTAAAGACTTTTGAAACACTAGGCCACAGATACATGTACTGATCTAATTCTGATCACTCTCCTGTACTAATAAAGAAATGTGAACAACCTATTCTCGTTGATCCAAAAATGGGTCTAACTTCTTATAAAATGAATTGGCTAAAATATAAAAAATACGCGAGTAGCCATATTAATATCGAGCACAAAATAAATACAGGAAGAGATATTGGCGAAAGCATAAGAGAACTCAATGATATGTATAATAACCAGCGCAGCTGTCTTAACCGCTTGCCAGAAAAATTACTAACAGAGAAATAAATATTTCCCTTCCACTCAGCTTCAATTGAAATCTGCTGCTCGTAAATTAAAAAGCGCTTAAACGTGAGGAAGAACTCAATACTGAAATATATATAAAGGAGCTGTGTTCAATTTCAAACAAGCAAAATTCCCATTGAAAGCCCAAAAGTCCATGAAACCACCAACTAACTCTAACATGCCTATACGTGACATGTGGTGGAAATTGAAGTTCGAAATGACGAGGAAAAGGCTAATTGTTTTGCAAACCACATTAAAAGGTATTTTGAACCAAATTGCCCAAAGAACAACTTGGAGTGGACCAGCTTACCCAACACAGTTAACGAGTCACTTGAGTATTTTAAGATCTTAAACCTTGTGAAATTATTAGAATAATAAAAGAACTTAACTTAAACCCAAAAGTCATCAGGACATGATAATATTACCCCAAAAATGCTAACTGAGTTACCAAACATTGCCGTAGAAGTGCTCTCTTTGCTCTTCACAGTGCAATTCTTATATCTCGAATATTTTCCAATGGGGTCATGGAAAAGTCTCAGATTATTTTGATAGATAAACCTGGGAAAGACTTAACACAGCCGTCTTCATACAGACCAATCAGTCTTCTACCTTGTCTCCCTTTCCTCCACGAAAATAATATAATCCCAACGCACCAATCTCGGGTTTCGTGAAAAAACATAGCACGATAGCGCAAGTAAATAGAATTATAGATTTTATTTTGCTGGGGAATATTGTATGGAATCGTGAGCCTTGATACAGAATAAGCATAGTTTCCAAAAGTGTCTAGCGACGAAAGATCAGTTTTGCAATATTATGTTAAAATTATTTTAAAATGATAACTTTTATCAGTAATATAACCAGCCAGAGACAAAATATCTTTAGCTAGCAACATGAACTTTTGCTAGCTTAAGGTTACTGTTCCGAAGTCGTACAGCTGGTTGATCGTCCTCGTGCAAATAAAGACTGACATCACCGCCGTTCTAGAAATGCGATGGACGGGACAAGGACTGGGGCAAGTAGGTTCTTGTGGCATTTACTACAGTGGCCATATAAAGGAGCTCAGGTTTGGTGTTGGATTCGTGGTGTGAGGGAGACTCCGTCGCCGAGTACTATCATTTACTCCGGTGAATGAACGTCTAGCCACAATCCGCATCAAAGCGAGCTTCTTCAACATATCGCTGATTTGCGAACACGCCCCGATGCAAGAGAAGGACGATGTGACCAAAACTGCTTTCTATGAGCGCTTGGAGCGCACCTATGAGAGCTGCCCCCGCCACGATGTCAAAATCGTGCTTGGCGACTTTAACGCCAGGGTGGGCAAAGAAATTATTTGGCACTACGGTCGGTAAATTCAGCCTCCACGACGAAACATCCCCAAATGGGTTGAGGCTGAATGACTTCGCCGGGGCCCGAAATCTTCTTCTTCTTCTTAATTGGCGTAGACACCGCTTACGCGATTATAGCCGAGTTAACAACAGCGCGCAGTCGTTTCTTCTTTTCACTATGTGGCGTCAATTTGATATTCCAAGCGAAGCCAGGTCCTTCTCCACCTGGTCCTTCCAATGGAGTGGATGTATTCTTCTTCCTCTGCTTCCCCCGGCGGGTACTGCGTCGAATACTTTCAGAGCTGGGGTGTTTTCGTCCATCCGGACAACATGACCTAGCCAGCGTAGCCGCTGTCTTTTAATTCGCTGAACTATGTCAATGTCGTCGTATATCTCGTACAGCTCATCGTTCCATCGAATGCGATATTCGCCGTGGCTAACGCGCAAAGGACCATAAATCTTTCGCAGAACTTTTTTCTCGAAAACTCGCAACGTCGACTCATCAGTTGTTGTCATCGTCCAAGCCTCTGCACCATATATGTAGCAGGACGGGAATTATGAGCGACTTATAGAATTTGGCTTTTTTTCGTCGAGAGAGGACTTTACTTTTCAATTGCCTACTCAGTCCGAAGTAGCACCTGTTGGCAAGAGCAATCCTGCGTTGGATTTCCAGGCTGACATTATTACTGGTGTTAATGCTGGTTCCTAAATAGACGAAATTATCTACAACTTCAAAGTTATGACTGTCAACAGTGACGTGAGTGCCAAGTCGCGAATGCGACGACTGTTTGTTTGATGACAGGAGATATTTCGTTTTGCCCTCGTTCACTGCCAGACCCATTTTCTGTGCTTTCCTTGTCCAGCCTGGAGAAAGCAGAACTAACGGCGCGGGTGTTGAGGCCGATGATATCAATATCATCGGCATACGCCAGCAGCTGTACACTCTTAAAGAACAACAAAGCGGCAGGGGCCGACGGACTACCGGCCGAGCTATTCAAACATGGCGGCGAAGAACTAATAGGGAGCATGCATCAGCTTCTTTGTAAAATATGGTCGGACGAGAGCACGCCCAACGATTGGAATTTAAGTGTGCTATGCCCAATCCATAAAAAAGGAGACCCCACAATCTGCGCCAACTACCGTGGGATTAGCCTCCTCAACATCGCGTATAAGGTTCTAGCACGAAAAGGAGCCGCCTTTATGCCGCGATGTCTGAATTTGTATCCCGGCAAAACTAATACGGCTGTGTAAACTGACGTTGAGCAACACCCAAAACCTCCGTCACGATCGGTAAGGACCTCTCCGAGCCGTTCGATATCAAACGAGGTTTCAGACAAGGCGACTCCCTATCGTGCGACTTCTTCAACCTGCTTCTGGAGAAAATAGTTCGAGCTGCAGAACTAAATAGAGAAGGTACCATCTCCTATAAGAGTGCACAGCTGCTGGCGTATGCCGATGATATTGATATAATCGGCCTCAACACCCGCGCCGTTAGTCTGGCAGTGAACGAGGGCAAGACGAAATATCTCCTGTCATCAAACAAACAGTCGTCGCGCTCGCTACTTGGCACTCACGTCACTGTTGACAGCTATAACTTTGAAGTTGTAGATAATTTCGTCTATCTTGGAACCAGCGTAAACACTACCAACAATGTCAGCCTAGAAATCCAACGCAGAATAACTCTTGCCAACAGGTGCTACTTCGGACTGAGTAGGCAATTGAGAAGCAAAGTCCTCTCTCGACAAACAAAAACCAAACTCTATAAGTCACTCATAATTCCCGTCCTGCTATATGGTGCAGAGTCTTTGACGATGTCAACAACGGATGAGTCGACGTTACGAGTTTTCGAGAGAAAAGTTCTGCGAAAGATTTATGGTCCTTAGCGCGTCGGCCACGGCGAATACCGCATTCGATGGAACGATGAGCTGTACGAGATATACGACGACATTGACATAATTCAGCGAATTAAAAGACAGCGACTACGCTGGCTAGGTCATGTTGTCCGGATGGACGAAAACACTCCAGCTCTGAAAATATTCGACGCAGTACCCGCCGGGGGAAGCAGAGGAAGAGGAAGACCTCCACTCCGTTGGAAGGACCAAGTGGAGAAGGACCTGGCTTCGCTTGGAATATCCAATTGGCGCCACGTGGCGAAAAGAAGAAACAACTCGCGTAAGCGGTGTCCACGCCAATTAAGAAGAAGAAGTATGTATAACTCATACCATATTACCTTCAGATGTTTAACAATTGCTTTGTGGTTTAAATCTAAATACAGTATTTTCTTTTATTCAACATATATTATATTTCATGCTCACCTTTTGCTCAGGCAATAAATTCTGTAGATGCGTCATCTCTTATATCCTCGAGCAAATCCTCTTTCGTGATGTTTCATCTCTACGATGGATAAGACAAGCAAGAAGTGATAAAGTGAATTCAGTGCAGCCATTGCAATATCATATTGACGATGAGGTCACCAAAACCCATCAGCGAAAAAATTATCACACATATAAAAGATGACAGCAGCGTAGTTGAGATACCATAAGTTTGTTGTCGGCAAGCACACCAGTTTCTAAGCGGATGTTGATCAGTTAATGAAAATAGAGTCAATGTAAGAAAAAATGTTAAATCTGTTTATGATGTTAAGTATATACAAAGGAACCTTTGAAATGTGGTATGTCCCAAGTCAAAAATATATGGCAAATTTTCTAGAGGATAATGAATAGACGTTCTAAGGGTTGCAAATAAATCTAATTCGGCAGCGAGAAATCGCCGTAGCCAGGAGCACTTGTGGGAAAATGTAAAATGTAGCCCATCCCTCAAATAAGTTTAATGTACATATCTTCTAAATCACTAAACTATGTCAGCCAAATACACCCAGCGCTAATATTATTCGAAGTTTTACCGACAGTGTGAAAATGGATGAAATCCGGAGGTAACCCCGCTCACTTCCCATATATCGGTAATTGTTAAAATATAATAATAACGCAATAAATCAATAACTAGATACGCCAGAAACATGAAATGTTACCACCGAGGTGGTACAAGAGGACTTTGTGGAAATTGAACGATGTTCGTGGTACCGCCCACTTTTCTTTGGAAATCTCACAACTCGGGACTGATTTCGACTAATTTAGTATGTGGTTTTTCTTCTCATCGGTGCGTAACCACACCTACTTCCCATATAGCAAAATTTTTAAATTCCATTTGATTCTTTTTACGCTGCAGTGCACTAATCGAGGAGTAACTAATATAACGTTATGGAACATTGCACGCAAAATGTCTTTAGTGTATGCGTATATGTGAACCCAAGTATCTACAGTTGACTTTAAACAAAAAAATATCGGACAATATATCGGATATGGGGTGAAATTCAGAGAGAGTTCTTTCCCTGACAATAGTAATTCTGTGTATTAAAATGGGCTGAATCGGTCAACTTCCAGGTGACTTTACACTGGATATATTGGCCAATATTTGAGTTATCTCAATGAAAATTACAGAACGTGTTTAACTCATAACAGTATATCATTTGACCTTAGCCTACATATAACTGTTACCAGAATTTTCGGAACATCTGTCTAATACATAATTGTTGATTGTATGTGATGTACCTAACTAAAACCCAGGGAAAATTTTGGTATGTGGCATGATAACGATAATTGAAAAGATCGGGACGATACTACCCCCATATATTTGGTTGTCGAATATCTCCCTTCCGCCTTTCTAAATTCCTGAGGCTATGTATAAAAGCGCTACAGATATCGTATCTGGCAATACTATACAATTTATAAAGGTCTTTACATAACCTACAAAACGACGCTATGCATGATTAGTTTAGATATTGCTTTCAACAGTTATATACGTGTAAACTTGGAGTTCACTAACCCGAAATTCGCCCTATTTTAAAGTTTTCCTTCGTTAAAGGCAAATCCACTAGAGAAATCCGCTAGGTGTTTTGGAGGAATGGTACTATATTACTTGAACTACGGAGGAATGGTTTCGACGATTTAGAGCGGGTGAAAGCTACGCCATCGATAAATCAGACGGCGGAAGACCTGGGACGATGAATACCGATCAAATCATGGAAAACATGGAGTTAGACCGGCATGTGGCATCTCGTGACATCGCCCAGAAGATGGGTGCTAGTCACCAAACCATCTGCAAAAGGCTGGATACACAAAAGCTTGATGTTTGCATGCCGCATGATTTTGTTTTTTTTTTTGTTTATTGAAACGTAACAAAGATATGGTTTTACATTTAATCCGAATTGCAACTAGTAACAAAAGTACTATCAAGCAATATTTTACATAATTTTATAAGGTAAAACAATAAAAGCTCTATTAAGAAGCTTTTACAAAAACTAAACTTTGTATTAAAATCTAAATATTATAATATTTGTTATTTGCTTAGAGGGTCATGAAACGTTGTTCTTTCAATCTGCGCCTGCTATTTCTAGTTTCCCCACCTAGTTGTCGGCTTTAGAGTTTACATGATTTTACAACCTGTGGCATGTTTCGTTGCTGCTTTTGCGAATGATTTTCCCGAACCATTTTTATGTGAAGATCACGATGTAGATCTGAATCCCGTATGCACCCACGGGCATTTACAATTTTCACAGAACATTATTTTGGAATCTTTGCACCATTTCGATGTATAACGGTGCAGCGCATCCCCATAGTTGAATTCCGTATGTCCAGATGGGTTTTAACGTTTGATTGTAGACTAAAAATTTAATTTGATGTTGTTAGGGGTGATTTCTGCCGATTAACCAATTTATTTTGTTGTATTTTCAGTTTTAGTTCTGAACGTGCCGCATGATTTGGCGCATGCAAAAAAACCTTCTGGACCGATTCAACGCCTGCGGTATGCTGCTGGAACGGGAACGAGCTCGACCCATTTTTGAAGCGGATGGTGACTCACATACAACAATAATCAAGCGAAAACAGTGGCTAAGCCGGGATTGACGTCCAGGATGGTCTTGCTGTGTGTTTGGTGGGATTGGAAGGAATCATCCACTATGAGCTACTCCCTTATGGCCAGACGCTTAATTCTACAATCTACTGCGAACAACTGGACCGCTTGAAGCAGGCGGTCGACCAGAAGCGTCTAGAATTGGCTAACAGGAAGGGTGTAGTATTATACCAGACAACGCTGTGACCACACACTTCGTTGATGACTCAAGCGTTAGAAGCTACGGAGCTCGATGGGAGGTTTTATCGCAACCACCATATAGCCCGGACATAGCGCCAAGTGAAGTGGAAGGGAGATATTTGCAACCTTATACTACATATAATGATTTTTTGCTCTTTTCTGACAAACCTTATGTGTCTGTCAGTGAATGAGTTGTATATGGTATATGTATGTATATAAAAACTTTGCTGGCCCTCTGGTTGTCATTTTACATCTTAAAGTTTCGATTCTTGCAAGATGCAAAGTATAAAATGTTCAGTTGGGACCGAACTTCTTAGTTCTTTTTATTTATAGTTTATTTTACAAAATCTATACCTGAATTAAAATAAAATGGTCTTAAGTCTATGCACTTACATATATTTTATAGATTCTCATAGATTTGTATAGAATAAGTACTATTTCTTTAAAAATGTCTGCAATTCCATAAAGCTAAATGAAGAAAATCACGATATAAAAGCAAAACAAAACAACACCTTGGCCAGTGTGTATGGATATACTTGTATATAAAATTTATTGACCACAGGTCCAACATAGACGTAAACACCGGTAGTAGGAATAAACAGTAATTGCAGCCTTTTTATGCAAGATAAGCTGGTCTATTGGCAAGTCCGCTCTACCAGCAAAAATCAAGTAATTCCTAATAAGAGCGAAAAGCAGACTGACTCGTGTCATTTGTACATGGAGCGTAAGTATATGGGTTTTGTGATTTA
The DNA here is from genome assembly GCF_016617805.1 of Bactrocera tryoni. Taxonomy (NCBI): domain Eukaryota; kingdom Metazoa; phylum Arthropoda; class Insecta; order Diptera; family Tephritidae; genus Bactrocera; species Bactrocera tryoni. The sequence goes on along the minus strand of NW_024395924.1, from coordinate 4,824 downwards.
AAGAACATTTGTGCCGAGGATAACGTGAAACGGGCAATGCAGCAGACTGCAGCAAAAATTATCTTCTCAAAATGCCAGACAAGACAACAAAAGACTGCTCACATTTGAACTATATATGTATGTACGACAGGAAGCCTTGGTAAATGTATGCAAGCAAAAACTGCTCACATTTGAACTATAAGTATGTACGGCAGGAAGCCTTGCAATTTATGCAAGCAATTCCTGTTAACAATCTATTGTACATACACGTATAGTTTTATGAAGCGAATTGTTAAATATTGTACTCATAAAAAGACAGTTCTAGTTGCGAACATATCTACTTGTAGTACGATTTAATAGCAACGCGCAACAAGTGGTTATGTAAGCACTGACCCTAATTGACCTTTGACATTTTTATGAGAAACAATTTACTGCATAATTGTGTGTTGTAAATTGTATGTCGGAGAGTAATCGTATAATTTATAAATATAAATTAGTATGATTAGGAACCAAATACAGAGATAGTATACAAATCTTTTGTTGCCTTAAATATATTTTTCAGGATATTTAAGAGCTAATTTCTAATTATGAAGAATTATTATGGTATGAATGTCTCTATAATGTTCTCTTTGTAGTTACTATCTAATTAACTGGTTCATTTGACAGAGTCAAGGCTTCAGTAAGAAGCTTAACACTTTTTCACAATTACGAGTCTGTTCTGTTATTTGCAGGTCAAATTCCGATCATATCAAGCTCATTATTTCGATAAATGACATAATCTGAATTGGTTCAAATTTTACGACTTTGCAAAGAAACTTGGTTTATTTTCAAAGCAAAAATACACATGCATATATATATATATATAGCAACAATGTCCGTAAATATTTATCATTGCACAATCTGAATACCATTAGTGGCAAAGAGACAGAAAAAGGCAGCCTGGTTGTCGTATTTTGTGAACAAACAAGGCAAATTTATCAGACACAAGTATCTCAGTATTCTTGTTGCTCCATTTTTCATTCATAGCTGTTATTGCTTGGCAGATGAGGCAGGAACTCTCTCTCTCTATATATTCCACATACACTTATCTTCTGTCACATCTGAAGAACCAAAATCATTCACAAATCGTTTTGCATAGACCCAGACAACTGCAAGCGAATCATAGCATACCCTGAGTGCGTTAAGCACACTTTCGCCTTTATCACAAAAAGCAAGAGCAGCTTTTGCAGCCAAACTGTGTTGATAACAATACACGACCAAAGCAAATATACGTGCTGAGAGTGAGTGCACACGGCATGTCTTACGGTAAACTTCCTACTAAAATGAAATGATGATATTAAGTTAAAATGGTAAATAAGTCTGTATTTTCCCCACCAGCGGTAAGATTTGTTCTCGCATATTTTAAAATAATTATTCCCATTTTACAATACAAAAAATCAGAAAAACATTAAACATTAAACTAATCAACATATGTATTAATTTTTAATGACACTTTAGTTTTAAAGTGTATTTTTAAGAACGAGCAGTAAGTTGAAGTCATATGATGATCCCATTAACCTTTGCTATCTTGTTTAAGTCCCTGCTGAACCCCCTCCCCCTCTGGAGCCTCACTATAATTTCCAAATTTATTGCCAGTGGCGTTTCTTGTAAGTTTGTAGAACATTTGCACAATTTCCTCATAGTTCGGTGGGATTTGACCCGTGAAACTTTCTGGTATTTTCTGGACTATCAACACAAAACTATTCCAAGCTTCTATTTCCAGAGCAGTCATAACATAAAATTTGTATCTATCATAAGTTGCCGAATTTGTCAACAATGAAACATTTCACCTTTCAACTTTACCATACCAAGCTTCACGCAAACAAACTTAACGCTCAAATAGTATTCCCCTGTTGACAGTATTGCAGGTCGGAAGGAGTTCGGCGTGCACCACACCTCGATAATCGAGGAAACCTTGATATAACATCGAATTTTAATCCGTTTTGACGTGGTTTTTTCGGTTTCGGTTTTGACACGATGTTCTTAAGCATAGATCTAAGACTCATCGCCGATAGTCAATACGTTTCATGGTAGTCGAAAAGATTTCTTTCACAGACGTCAACGCGGCAGCTGTTTTTCCAAAAAAATAAAGTAATTTGAACCAATCGCACATCTACTTTCCTTCGACCTAAATCATATTTTAACAAGTAAGTGAAGGGCTTAGTTCGGGTGTCACCGAACATTTTATACTCTCGCATGATAAAGGATAATAATTTACATATTTTTATTTCTGCTGTAAATTAGATTAGGATCAATTTGTGTACTTTGAGTATTGAATTGTATTTTCATTTCCTAATGTATATACATACAGAAAAGTCACTCAGATGGAATTCAAAATAGCGTTATATTGGAAGCAGGCGTTGTTGTGAACCGATTTCCCACCCATATTTCGTACATGTCATCAGGGTGTTAAGAAAATATTATGTACCGAATTTCATTGAAATCGGTCTAGTAGTTCCTGAGATATGGTTTTTGGTCCATAAGTACCCATTTTCAATTTAAAAACAAGTAGTGAAAGGTTAGTTCTGGGTGTCACCGAATATTTTATACTCGCATGATAGTGATAATCGAGATTTCATTATACGTCATTTACATATTTTTCAAATACTCTACTTTTGTAAAGTTTTATTCGGGCTATCATCATTGGTTCCTAATGTATACTGTATTATACAAAAGAAGGCATCAGATGGAATTCAAAATAGCGTTATATTGGAAGAAGGCGCGATTTCACCCATATTTCGTACATGTCATCAGGGTGTTAAGAAAATAGTATATACCGAATTTCATTGAAATCGGTCTAGTAGTTCCTGAGATATGGTGTTTGTCCATCAGTGGGCGACGCCACGCCCATTTTCAATTTTAAAAAAAGCCTGGGTGCAGCTTCCTTCTGCCATTTCTTCCGTAAAACTTAGTGTTTTTGACGTTTTTTGTTAGTCGGTTAACGCACTTTTAGTGATTTTGAACATAACCTTTGTATGGGAGGTGGGCGTGGTTATTATCCGATTTCTTCCATTTTTGAACTGTATATGGAAATGCCTGAAGAAAACGACTCTGTAGAGTTTGGTTGACATAGCTATAGTAGTTTCCGAGATACGTATAAAAAACTTATTAGGGGGCGGGGCCACGCCCACTTTTCCAAAAAAAATTACGTCCAAATATGCCCCTCCCTAATGCGATCCTTTGTGCCAAATTTCACTTTAATATCTTTGTTTATTGCTTAGTTATGACACTTTATAGGTTTTCGGTTTCCGCCATTTTGTGGGCGTGGCAGTTGGCCGATTTTGTTGTTTGTAAGTCCTAAAACTAAAAAGAGTCAGATATAGGGTTATATATACCAAAGTGATCAGGGTGACGAGTAGAGTCGAAATCCGGATGTCTGTTCGTCCGTCCGTCCGTCTGTCCGTCCGTCCGTCCGTCCGTGCAAGCTGTAACTTGGAGTAAAAATTGAGATATCATGATGAAACTTGGTACACGTATTCCTTGGCTCCATAAGAAGGTTAAGTTCGAAGATGGGCAAAATCGGCCCACTGCCACGCCCACAAAATGGCGGGAAACCGAAAACCTATAAAGTGTCATAACTAAGCTTATAAATAAAGATATTAAAGTGAAATTTGGCACAAAGGATCGCATTTGGGAGGGGCATATTTGGACGTAATTTTTTTGGAAAAGTGGGCGTGGCCCCGCCCCCTACTAAGTTTTTTGTACATATCTCGGAAACTACTATAGCTATGTCAACCAAACTCTACAGAGTCGTTTCCTTCAGGCATTTCCATATAAAGTTCAAAAATGGAAGAAATCGGATAATAACCACGCCCACCTCCCATACAAGGGTTATGTTGAAAATCACTAAAAGTGCGTTAACGGACTAACAAAAAACGTCAGAAACACTAAATTTTACGGAAGAAGGAGAAGGAAGCTGCATCCAGGCTTTTTTAAAAATTGAAAATGGGCGTGGCCTCGCTCACTTATGGACCAAAAACCATATCTCAGGAACTACTATACCGATTTCAATGAAATTCGGTATATAATATTTTCTTAACACCCTGATGACATGTACGAAATATAGGTGAAATCGGTTCACAACCACGCCTTCTTCCAATATAACGCTATTTTGAATTCCATCTGTTGCCTTCTCTGTATAATATATAGTACATTAGGAACCAATGATGACAGCGGAATAAAACTTTACAAAAATACGGTATTAGAAAAATATGTAAATGACGTATAATGAAATCTCGATTATCACTTTATCATGCGAGAGTATAAATGTTCACCTCGAACTTAGCTCTAGTGACACCGAACTTTTACTATATGTACTTCAGAAAAAGAAGCGTTACTAAACATTAATGATTATTCTTGTACGGTATAGATGTCATTAAAGTCATAAAACCAGAAAAAAAAATATTTCGAAGAATGGATTTTCGCGTGAAAAGTAAACTAAAAATATTTATTAGTATTTGAGATACGCGTTGTTTTGTGAGGCTCTAAATGTAAATTCTTCGATTTTTACTATGTCTAAATTTATTGAACAAAGAAGCGCTGATAATGCACCATATCATAATTGCATTGGTTATTCGTGACCATTTCTGCCACATTATTTGAACTAATAGCGTGCAACCACCGCATTCCTGCCCCTGGATTTCTACCTTCGTGTAACTTCTGACGATATTCGCTGTGGCTAACGCGCAAAGCGACCATAAATCTTTCGCAGAACTTTTCCCTCTAAAACTCGCAACGTCGACTCATCAGTTGTTGTCATCGTCCAAGCCTCTGCACCATATAGCAGGACGGGAATTATGAGCGACT